>NW_028220653.1:0-150000 GCF_045865225.1 Trachurus japonicus | reverse complement strand
ATTCATATTCACGCACCGGAAGCCAGGCAAGAGCGCATGGTCCAGGACTGGAGTAATGACAACGGAGACTTCGAAGAGGATGGACCAGTATGTTGTGTTCAGAAAGAGCAAGAGAGTTTGTCTTCGCGATGAAGACATGACTGCTGATAAACTTAGTCGGATCTTTCAGGTAAAATAAATAAATAAATAAATAAATAAAATCGGGTTACCTATAGATCTGCATGCTACTGTAGCCTACTGTGCGCCATTCTAGCTTTAATTTTTTCTTCAAATTTTGAATTAATGTAATTTGGACAGCGTTTGGAGAAGTATCCTCACAGTAACATTAGATTGAATAATTATGTTTTGAAAACGCTAACGTTAACCCGTTTAATCCCAAATTTTCCCCTGCAAAATAAGTGCATACATTTCACTCCTTGGACCTCCCTAACACATAATATGTATGTTTTTTTTCATTTCATGTTGGTTTTGTTAGTGAAAATTTAGGTTTTATACTCGGCAACAATTGTTGCCGGTGGGAAACTGCATAGTCTAAATTTTCACAAATTCTATAATTTGACCTATTTACACATATAAAAAAATAAAACTGACACTAACATGTGAAACATATTTTAACAAGGCATGTACAAATGTGCATCCTAGAGGAACTTCTGCTTGTTTACCTTGACCAAGGACTACACCTGGGCCCTGTCCTATAGGCTACTTTTAGGCGGATGTGTGTGGACTCGACAATAGGGCTCCATGTAAAACATGCACACTGTGGGTGAAACAAGGCTCCACAACTTGTACTCAAACCAGATTGGTTTGCCCCTGATAAACTGACTGCTGTCATGCTTGCCATAATACTATTATTACCACTACTTCTACTACTACTACTAATAGTAATAATAATAATAAAATCCATTTGTGAGCAGAATCCCATGAAAAGTCAGCAACTCATCCATGCTCCAATCAAGTGCCTTCCTTTGGTTTGCATTGAATAGGCATTTGGCATTTCAACAGTGAGCTCCCTCAGAGAAGGATACATCAGCAGAACAAATCAACAGGGTCCAGGTTTAGTTTGTAAAGCCTACTGCAGTTGGACCGTCACAAAATCTGGTATATTGGATGTGGCTGGTAACCATGTCACAACACACACACACACAACACACATCACTTTGGGGTCTTTTTAGGTCTAGAAGATCCAAGACCTCTGATATTTTTAAGCTGTGTAGAAAAAAACACAAGATTAATAGAATAAACAGCTAAAACCTTTGACATCTCGCATAATGCTATGTGACTATGTGTTATGCTAGCGGCAACAATTGTTGCCGTGCTTACATCTACTCTCCTTATGATCAAAATATGCATGCAGGCATATAATTCTCATTACATATCAGTAGTAGACCCTTTAAAGAATATATGTACAAAAAATGTCAGTTATATCTGTTAATTAAAGTATTCTATTTACTTCCTCATGTACACGTTTGAGGCAGACATCTCCCCCAAGAGGTGCAAGCAGGAAGTAAAGAGGCCTGGTCATGTGACCTTTTGCACTATTTACATGAAATTGATACAATTTAAAGTAAACAGCATATAATTTCATTTTAAAACTTGCATTAGATGCCCAAAGCTAAAACAGCAGTTTTAGAGCTTCCAGAAGTTAGAAGAAATGACTGGCAACAATTGTTGCCGGTGGGATTAAACGGGTTAATAACACTAACATTAGCTGTTATTTGACTTGTGTATTTCTTAGGTCTCAAGTCACAGTCTGTACTTAACAGACGACTCAAATGTGGCTATATTTCCCGGAGAATCATCCGGCGTCTTCAGCTCTATCGACCTTAGTCCAAGGAGTCACTATGAAGTCCACGGCGAAGACGATGTCGCCTCAGCATCAAACACAACGGGGCAACGCTTTGCCTTCACACGAACACCTACCAGTACAGTTACTAGTGGTTCACAGCGGGTTGCCTCAGCCCTCCCCAGAGCCACTGTTGCCAAAGCATTTCAGAGGTAACTTTAAATTAGAAATACTTTATTTAATCCCCGAGGGGAAATTTAAAAATGTCACAGAGCAGCAGCAAGACAATACAGACAACGACACAGATCACAAACACTGAGTAAAAATACATGTAAGACATAAAAACACTTAGTGTATTAAAACACAGAATAAAAGAAATTTAAAGAAAATTAAAGTCACATATTCAATGACTATGAAACCAGAAAAAGATATACAATAGATTTTATTGCACTCAAGCTAGTTGAGATCTGATTATGGGGTCATATAGCCTATGGTGTGGATGTTCTGAGTTGTTATGAATGGCCTTTAACAACCTCAATGTGGGGGAGATGCACACTGAAGATATCAAAGGCCATTCTTAACAACTCAGAACATCCACTCCATAACACCTGTAGCTACTGGTGGATGGCTCCTCTCTCTTCAATGCCAGATAAATAAATACAGAAGATCCTTATACCAACAGCCATCAAGCTTTTAAATGCTTTTAATACTTCTTCTAATATATGAGCTGCCTGACAAATTGTTCTCAACAATTATTCTCATTCTTATATCCACTCCATTAGCCATTATTTGTCTCATTTGTAGACTCTATTATCTAGTTCTTGTTGATATTCAAAGTAACTAAATAATTGTATTTAAGTACTGAGTATTTTAATTGGCTTCTATACTTCTACCACTACATTTCAAAGGAAATATTGAACTTGTTACTATTACTATCAGTTCCTACATAAGACCATTAAGCATTGCTAGGTGTCATGGTTTGTGTCCGTGCGTCTCCTGTTTGTCTTGTGTGATGTTATTCCCTGTCTTGTCATGTCTGGCGTGTTCCTTTTGTGGGAGTTTCATATTTTATTTTGAAGTCGTGTGTCTTCCCTCTGTGTTGAAGTTTCCCCGCCTCTTGTGATTATTTAATGTGTCTCACCTGTTTTGATTACCCCTCGTTTTCTCCTGTGTTTTCCCTTTGTCTTCATTGTATCGTCTGTTGACTTGTCATTTGTCTCTGCTTGGCCCTCCTGTGCTGTTCCTCCAGTGAGAAAAAAATCTGATATTCTTCCAGGTCAGTGTTCCTTGCTGAGGTGGTTAGTGGGAAGCTGAATCCTAGCAGAATGGTGGTGGTGAGGTTTTTAGAGTGCGAGGCTTCTCTTCAGGGGATTGCCACAAAAGTACAGGATGCCATTGGAAGTCAGGAGCCCTTAATATTGACTGATGCGCAGGGCAACGCCATTGTGGAGTCAGAGGGAACAACAGGTGGGTAACATAAATTATTGTTGTGTTTCTCTGTATTGAGTCTATGCTTTTTTGATTACAAATGAGTGAACCACTTCAGTTGTAATGGTTTTTCCTGGTTTCCGCTCCTGCTCCAAGGGTCGCCTTACTGGAAACAAAACGCAAGAAAGATTCTTGCTGTTCCAGAAAAGGACTTCAGAGAGCTGCAGGGCACCAAAAGAAGGAGAATGAGGTAAGGTCATCTCATTTACACTGAAATGTATGTGTTCCTTTTTTTGTTGTTGTTTTGTTTTTTCTGTTAGACTTATCATTACATGACTTTTCAGACAATTTTGCCATTGCTGCTTCTTCATACATAGGATTATTTGGCATTCCCACATACTAATACTCTGTCTGCCGCTAAGGAACCAACTCCCCCCTTAAAGAATGAAAGCCTGTCGACCTCATATTTCCATATTCAGGAATGGAATTTTTCACCCCTTACCAATTTTACTGATTTGTGTCTTTTTCCTAATAAATACATTTCCTAAATTGCAGCCCTGACCTGGCAAAGCTACATTCATAAATCCAATACTTTTGATTATTATTTTTCAGGCTCTTTTCTAAACTTTCAAACCAAAGGTTAAGCTTCCACCCCACCACCAACAATCCTGTTCACCACATCCAGTACATAATCTAGCCTGTGTGTTTTGTTTTATCCCTGTGTAGCAGCCGAAAAGATGAAGATGTTGGAGGCATTACAGAGGTCACAGAGAAAATTGAAGACCTCGTACTTGCATCTCAGAGTCTCCCGGATGTCACTTCAGCAATCAGGGAGCTCACCAGTCTGGCTGCAGCTCAAAGAGTGACCCTGACTCGTTCCCAGCTGCAAACCATTAAGCAGGGGTTCTCCTGTGTTATTTGCTTGAGTAAGTATCCAATGGATCTATTTTATATGGTGTGTGCCACAATGTAAGATTTACAAATAAACATTCATTTTTTTACATTATCTAACCAATGTCAGCTGTATGCCAGCCACTTCATCTTTTGTAATATATCAGACATTTTTTATAATCATCAAAGTTGTGTAAAAATATAACGCTCATCCAATACACCAAGAATATTTGACTGGGGAAACACTTGCAGAAAATGACTAGTTTTTCTCATTTTGTTTTTTAGAGTTCATCGGAGAGCCGGTGTTCACACAGTGTTGCCAAAGCATCATTGGCTGCAAGACTTGCCTGGAACAGTGGCAGGAGACCTCAGACAGTTGCGCAAAATGCAGGGGAAATGCTGAAGGCAACAGCATGTTTGAAGTTAATGGCCTGTCTGAGGTATTTTCTGTTCTCAGGTCACTTTTTGAAGAAGATGAGTAATTTACTCAGAAACAGGCAGATATTTGAGTTGTTTTAATTATGAAAGATTGAGTCAGAGTTCACTGCTACCAGTTGTTCTACTTGTTTACATTCTTTGAGTTCTAATACAGCAAATGGTGTTTTTACACATTGCGCCGAGTTGTGTTTCTAAGAAAGAGAAGTGCTTCTTTGTATGGTGTGAAATCATTGTTGACTGCTTGAGAGAACAATTCAGAAATGTCAGAATATGTGTCTGCAAACTGATTCTCAGCCAGTACTTTGTCTTGTTCTGTGGAAAATGGATCTACTCCAAAGGTAGATTGTGGTGTCAGTGAGGACCCCAGCTGTTGTCTGTAGAGGTCTGCTGCTTCAACTGAATGAGGCAACAGCTCCTGTGGGATTTTTTTGGGACACCCACTGCCAGCCAAGTTATTTGGTGTACCTTTACCTGTAAAATAAAGAGCATACTGTTGACCTTGAGACTTATGTGTGCCTGTTGTAATTATTTTAATGTTTGCAATACTGATTTATTTCACCTGGAATTCGATGAGCATTCCAAGACTCTACCACTCTTGTAAAACCAATCTGGCACAGCTGACCAGTCAGGCAGGACACACAGTATCTGACAAGGCTGTCATCCATGTCCAGTTCTTCCTGATCTACCAACTGCAGAAGGGCTGTCTTCAGAGGGTAGTTGACACGATTATTGACCTCAGGCCAGATTCGTTCAACTGTGTGATTCTGAATGTGAGGCAAAAACTTGTTATTAATTTATTCCAATGGTTAAATTAAAAATATGTAGACCTTCCAGAAAAGTGTTCTGCTTATCGTAAAAGTTGGAAAGCATAGCAATTCTGAAGAAAATTAAAAAGATAGCATGATGCCGAAACAAACATAATAGTATCTAAATACCTAACAACACAAAATATTAACAATAAATAGCTTCGATGGGCATGCAGTGTGTGTTGGTGAAGCAACCATAGAAACTACTGAACTGTACCCTTGTGGATGGAGTTTGTAGGTAAGGTCTTCTCTCCTGATCATAGCGATGAGATGACAGCAGCTCCTGCATGAAGAGTGTCAAATAGAATTCCTTTCCATGATCCACGCGCACCTGGTCCCACATCCCATTAGCAACTACTGCAGGCCTATTGGATGAAAAACTTGATTTTAATTTGTGCAAAGCTTTTCAAATATAGCCATTCCAAATCAGTTATTCTCTGTAAAATATAATGATTCAGTCATAACAAAGTAAATGTTAAGCAGTCAGCATTTTGTCACACTTGTGTACATGTAGGATACTATTTCAATGCCAGTTTAAATGAAGAGTCTGTCATTTATATGGGATTAGTATATGCAGCCTTTCCTTTCAAGTAGGACGTCCAAAATCACATATCATATAAGTGTCATATCACAATCTTGATACCATATTGATATATTGGCCAGCAACCACTGTCTTGCATAAATGACAGAAGCTTTAAGTGTCCACAAATTACAGGCTATTACCTGAAAACATCTTCATAGATGACTAGGTTGTTTTTTATGGGCATTGTGGAATGACCAACAACCTTTTTGCTGAAGCCATCAATGGCTACAACATGTGTGACGCCATACATCGCTAACTTTTCATTCTGGTCCATATGAATCTTCTGTCCCATGTAGTCTGCTTGGTATGGTATGGGGTTGAGATTGCGGGCACCCTAAAAGAAGACACGAAAATAATGTAACAATTCCATAGAAACATTTCCTACAACGCCATCCTCAACGACATAGTCCTATACTCTAAATGGGCTGATAACTAGCCCCTCCCACTTCTCACTTTCTTAAAAAAAAGGCTACTGGTCATAAAACAGTAAACACTGTTACAAGGAAGAAAAACAACATCGGCGAGATAAAAGGACGAGGAGGAAAATAATAGGCTACATTTGTTACCTACAGTAGCAACCATAATATTCTTTTGTAGCAACTTAACTCTAAACGCTACACTAACGGAAGACAACATATTTCTATTTTCAAAATAAAAGCATTTGTTATTGTAACCTACTACGGCCACAGAGACGCGCCCCTTAACCAGCTGATCCCTGGTTTACACCAACGTCTCTGTTTACACAAATACACACATCATAACACCTAGGCTATAATAATCCGCTGATCCATGAATTGATTTCTCAAGTTGAAAACAAATGTATGTGGTTGTCATGGAAGTGACCACGGCGCTACCTGAATCATCTTGAATTTGCCAAGTGTAAAACCTACCTGGCGTCTTGCTTCATGGTAAGGTTGGTGCATAGTTCTGAGCACTGATCCTATACGTGTCTCAGCAGCATGAACCCCTTTAATGGCGAGATACCCCTTCATCATTCTTCTGCCAAAAGTTGGTCCCGTCTAGAAAAAAATAAACATCATTTTAACATTCCAAAATCATGCCGATATGTTTGGTCATTGGGAGAATACGTAAAATGGGGGCGGCATGGGATTTGCAAGTGTTTTACGGAATCTGTTTACTGTTGTGTAGATCAGGCTATAGTGACGATAAAAAATTTCAATGTGGGGACAAGAATTCACTTCTTTTCCCACGCACACACATATCAAAGAAGAAAAGATCAGATAGTCTTTCATACCTCGGCTATGGCTTTTGCCACCTCCAACTCCAGATGTTCCTCGGGCAATCCCATCAAATTTACGCCGTTTTCAGCACAGAATCTTCTCACATTTCGAGCTGAAAATCCTCTCCTGCCCCCGCTTTCTACTGAAATGCGCGCAGAGATTTCGGATGATGACAGGCCTTGTTTTGCCATGTCAAAAATCATTTCTGAGTACGGCTCCAAAGACATTTTGCTCATTCGCGCTTTGTGGTAGCCTAAATGACAGCTTCCGGTGCGAGAATATGAATAAATGGTTGTTTTTGGTTGTTTTTTTCGTTCCTGCTGACTAGTAAATTTATTTTTGATATATGAAATAGAAAATGAAAATAAAAGAAAAATTCAGCGTAATTCAATTTTTGTTTTTGTGTTTCAAAACGAAAATCAAATAAACCAGTCGTTTTTTGTTTTTTAATTCCCATTCATGAAGGGAAATTCCAATGACCAAAAGATACACGGACCAAAAGTCAGCTGGTAATTTGGTTTTCTGTTTCAAATCAAAAACCAAAAAAAACACAATTCAGGCTGTTTTTTTTTGTTTTTTTGTTTTTTGTTTTTACAACGAAAAAACAAGGAAACCAAAATCAAATTACGGTCAAATTTTGATTGCTTTTTCGATTTTGATCTTAAACAACACATTAACGCTGATGACAGACCGGAAGTGTTGGAACTTCAAAATAAATTCCCAGTGAATTGCGTTATAGCCACAGACTGTTGATGAATGGCCTATAAAATCTTTTTTTTTCTTTGTATTTGTTGTGTTTTGAGCACATGGATACATTTTCACAGCTGTGTTTATTTTTACACATGAGTGACAAGCTGATCGTTAATTAGTTCATCTTCCTCATCTCCTCGCTGCGCTGGGTCTCTGTCTCCGCTGCTGTAGCGCTTCGCTTCGCTTCCATTCAGTCAGATCATTTTCACAACGTGTTCTGCGGCCCGTCTCCGGTCCCAACCGGGCTCCGGACAGGCTGTCCCTCTCTGAAGCAGAGGGTGAGGTGGTCAGCTTCACTCCCGCATTAACGCCGATGACAGCCTGGAAGTGTCTGAACTTCAAAATAAAAGCCCAGTGAATTGAGTTATAGCCACTGTACTGTAGCCTATATAAATAGCCTATGAAATCTTTTTTTTCTTTGTAAATGTTGTGTTTTGAGCATACGGATACATTTTCACAACTGTGTTTATTTTTACACATTAGCGGCCGAGATTATTAGTTCATCTTCCTCACGTGCCTCGGTCTGTCCATTGCGCACGCTGCAGGCTTCGCTCCCAGGTCAGTCAGAGCATTTTCACAGCGTGATGAGGTCAGCTTCACTCCAGTCAGTCTTTACAGACAGTCCACAAAGAGCTTCTGAACATTTCCTCCTCAGTTTGTCCCAGGCGGCGGCAGATCGTTTTTAATTTAATTTTTTTTATATATATGGCTTGAACGCCATTATATGAGACCAGGCTATTAATTGAATACTGACTGATTGTTTTGTTATTTGAGGAATATAGCTATATTATGATCTGCTGCAGTAACGTTCGCCACCTTGTGGAATAATGCTGCATGGGGCTGGGTGATAGACCAGCTCTTCTCAGAGACTCAACCCGACCCTGAGGTCTCCAACCCCGGGCATATTTGGTAGGTGGCAACGGCCCCTTTATGGTTCTTTTCTACTCTTTTCAGTCACATGAGATCCAGTCCCAGACCTCGGCTACAGTCCGGGATTTCATCAGGCTCCCTTCCCGGCACAGGGCACTCTAATTGGCAGCTTAGATGAGGGGAATCGCCGTGCGTAATGGTCGCGCGTAATGACAGCTCCTCGCCGGTGAAACACAATAAACTGCGCTACTTCTTGCATGTTTGTCTCATGGCACGGTGGAGCCTACACAGAGGTACACAAACAGGTGGATCAGGAGAACGAGCGAGGAGAAGAGTACATGAGGAAGATTAGTTAACGATCAGCTTGTGTGAAAAAATAAACACAGCTGTGAAAGTGTATCCATGTGCTCAAAACACAGCAGTTACAAAGAAAAAAAAGATTTTATAGGCCATTCATCTACAGTCTGTGGCTATAACACGAGTCACTGGGCTTTTATTTGGAGTTCAAACATTTCCGGTCTGTCATCGGCGTTAATGTGTTGTTTAAGATCAAAAACAAAAAGACAATCAAAATTTGACCGTAATTTGATTTTGGTTTCCTCGTTTTTCCGTTTCAAAACCAAAAAACAACTTTGTTTTTCTGTTATTCTGTTTTAAAACAAAAACAGAATAACGTGGAAAATTAAATCTTTGACTTTTCTATTGTTTAGTTATTATGATATTTGGAAACTTCGCTCCACAGCGGCCAGGTCCCGGAGCAACTCTCTCCACACCCCCCGCTTGCGTCCGCACCCCCCCACCCCCCGGCCGGAGCTCCGTGGTCCATATGCCATCCCTGCACCAGAGTTCCCCGGGGGTTACATGCTGCTATTCAGACATGCCGCTATTTCGACATTGACTTCTAATTGTCGGAATAGCGGCATTAACATTATTTTTTAAGCGTCCCACTATTCCGACATTTTTTTTTTTCATTGTCGGAGTAGCGGCACTTTACTATTTTTCAAACATTCCGCTTTTCCGACATTGATTGATTACGTTAGTCAGAGTGTCCTTCTGATTTATTTTTATTTTTTCATCTGAGACACTGTTTCTCATACACAAATACATAGGCCTATTAGAGAAGAAAAAACAAACCCTCCAAGTTTAAAAACACACCGGCAGCAGCGCACACTGATCTGCAGAGCTGAGACTGTTATTATTCTGTCACCTGAGTTTATCCTGCTGCTTTACATTGTTTTAACATAGGTAAAAGAAGAAAAAAAAGATTGTCTGGAATAAAGGGGCAGATTACATAAGATTATTCTTTTTTCTGCTCCCTTTTGTTGAGATTTGGGAGGTTTTTGCCTGATTTATTGCCCGATGCCATGTATCTCGCTTTCTTTCCCCCCTCCCTCCGCCCGTTGTCTTCGTTGTCACTTTGTTGTCGCTCCACAGAGCGCACATGGCTAATTAATATGCACGTGCTGACCATATGGTTGTGTAGGCATTCCGGGACGGAGGTGTGTTCACGTGCGCAACTGCGCACCATTCTTGGATCCAGTTATCAAAGTTGAGGTGCAGAGTTGTGCACGCACAGTTTGATAGATATGAAAAAGGTGTAAATATTTTGGGCTGTCTTTTCACCGTAGGTCTAAGCAAAACATTTAGTAGCAGCAGTTTTACACTGCTTACTTACAGTTTTGATAAATGAGGCCCCAGGCCATAAGCCCAGAGCCCAGACGCTCACAGCTGCAGCTCCGCGGCTCATCCGCGGCGCTGTCCGTGGTGCTGAAGGTCACAGGTTAACTTGACAAACAAACTGCAGCATAGTTCTGTTTGTTTATCATATGTGTCAGTTTTGTTTGCTTGATAGTTGAGTTGTTGAGATTAAGAACATCACTCCCTCATCAAACCAGTGATAGACATGCTGAAAAGAAAAGAGAGAGAGAGACGCGCCTGGGTATCGCAGCTGTAAAAAAAAAAAAAAAAAGACGTGTCGGAATAGCGGTATCAAAAAGTGTCGGACTACCGGTATGTCTAGATAGAGGGATGTCGTAATAGCGGGATGTCTAAATAGTGACATGTCGGAATAGCGGGATGTCTGAATAGCGGGCGGACCCCTTCCCCGGGTCACGCTGCTGATCCGCCCCGCGGAGCAGGCAGCTCGCAGCGGCCTCTTCCTACAGCGGATCGCTCCGTCCCGGACCGGAGAGCGACGTCGCCGCAGCCGCCACTGCCGCTGTGAGCTGCCTGGTCAGCGGGGCGGAGCAGCAGCTTGACCCGGGGATGGCATATGGACCACGGTCTACAGCGGCTCAGACGCAAGGTGTGGAGAGAGTGGCTCCGGCCGGCCGCTGTGGCCAGCTGGGACACGGATTATTCTCTCTGTCTTCATTGAACAAATAAATCATGTCATGCAACAGCCTATATATCTGTATCTCGTATTGGATCGATTGCACCATCTACTGGATGAAAATGAAAATGCAACACAGAACAACTAAGTTACACTACGCGTCACGTTACGCGTAGTGGTGCACACCGGGCAGATCAACTTCCGGCTGCGCAGCAATAGAGTCTGCGACCGCACGCGCGTGTGAACGCGTAACAACATTAGTCAAACAGTGACAGACAGACGTGCACAATCTGCTTCATACAAACGCAGCTTCTTGTCACGCGTGACACAGTTTGCGCACGTCGTTTCCGCGTACGCGCCTGACAAAAATGTTCAATCAGCTTCACGCGAGCGTTAATGCGTGCGTTCGCTGAAAAACGCATGAATGTTACACGTGGTCACTACGCGTAGTGTGATTACAGGCGTGCAGCAGCCATCACGCGTGAACGTGCGCGTGATGGCGTGATGAAGTCAATGAGGAAACTACATTACACGTCAGGCGCTGTCTGCTGCACAGGCGTCAAAGCACGCGGGTGTGACACGTCCAGTTGATAGGTGCGCACGTAATATGACACGATTGTACCGGCATACACGCACACACACACGCACACACACACACACACACACACACACACACACACACACACACACACACACACACACACACACACACACACACACACACAGTTAACCTAATGTGGTTACAGCTCCTCCATATCAGTGCTTACAGAAAGATGATCATGTGTCTGTCTGATCAGCTCTGTCTTGACCTTAAGATTGTGGGTTTGATTCCCATGTTGACAGAGATGGCACAACCCGCAGTAGCTCCCGTGGCCCATTCAAAATTTCCCGAGAGGAAAATAAGTCGCGAAAAACTGTGCAAAATTTTTGCATGTAAGTCAATGGGACGGGCGGAAAAAAAAGAGCGAAAAAGACCAATCATTGGAGTTTAACAAACGTCTACTGCTCAGGCATACTTTCACCTAGAGACTCCATTTCAACTTTAAACAGTAGAGACAAGTCTTGTGTATTGTCGTATTACTCCACGTTTTGATAGGTCATATAGTTTTTGATCAATCCATGATCAATGACCATGATCATTTTTGGAGAAATTATTAGATTATAATGGGTGTGTATTGCACGGAATGTTCGTGTCAGAGTGCGTGACCTCATCGGTTAGAGTGGGAGAGATACCAGAAAAACTCCAGATTTTTTCTCTATCCAAACTCCAAACGGCCACAATTTACAATCTACACACATCATTTTTTCAGAATTTGTAAGACAAACTTGTCCTGTCACTCATCATCTGCTCAAAATATCAGAGAGACTTACAGAATTTAAACTCTGAGCCTCTAAGTGCGGCCACGTCTGTCTCTGCTCCTCATAGACTCCAATACAAATATTTTCTGAGAGAAGCAGAACGGCCTGATGTTTTAAAACTGCCAGCGTCGCCAAAATATTTACTGTAGAAACACCAAATCGTACCAAAATTTTCAGGAAGTCCTTAGAGCAATGTGATCTGTGTTTTGTTCTGATAGGAGTTACCGTTTTCTCACCCTAAGCCTAAATGTGAGACTGGTGCAGAGGCAGAAAATGGCTCTTTTTATCCACGTTTCTGTCTGTCTCAGCCTGCGGGTGCTCGTTAACTTCATAAACAATCCACCTGGCGCTCGTTTAAATGTTTATAAACACACACACAGCTAAATCAGACTGACACAGGATGCAGCTCATAGTCACACACACACACAGACTCTAGAACCAGCTTCATGTGATTACAGTTGCACACACACACACACACACACACACACACACACACACACACACACACACACACACAGGTAACTTCATGTGATTACACACACACACACACAGGTAACTTCATGTGATTAGCCTAAATGTGAGACCGGTGCAGAGGCAGAAAATGGCTCTTTTTCTCCACGTTTCTGTCTGTCTCAGCCTGCGGGGGGCCCCTATCGCCGTGGTAACCTCTTTGATCCTCAGGCCAGAGCTCGTTAACTTCATAAACAATCCACCTGGCGCTCGTTTAAATGTTTATAAACACAGACACAGCTAAATCAGACTGACACAGGATGCAGCTACTAACTATGTGTCAAGTCAGTCACACACACACACACACACACACACACACAGACTCTAGAGCCAGCTTCATGTGATTACAGTTACACACACACACACACACACACACACACACACACACACACACACACACCTATACGGGTTTATGTGGTTTATGAGGACACTTTGCCCCAAACACGTCTGGTGGTGGTTTAGAGGGACACCCCTTTCCACTTGCTCTACAGAGGTGTGGAGGACATCCAAAAATCCAATTTGAGCCCCACAACACAGATCTCACTTCAGAGTTTGAATACACACAACAGAACTCCCAATATAACAACCTGACAAAATCCATAATAACGAGGACAAAAGTTAATGAGCTGCTTAAGCCACGCCCATGACACAAAACATTATTATGAGGTCTAAGGTGATTTTTGAGGACAGTGCCTATACACACACACAAAATTGTCACTAACGTGTATTAAGGGGTCAAACATGAATAAACGGGACAAAACTATACACAAAAACTGAAGTGAAGGCACCGTGTAAGGACGTTACTGACAGTGTTGGGAGTAACACGTTACAAAAGTAACGCAATTACAGTAATGTATTACTATTTGCTGTAACGCAGTAATATAACGCATTACAAATAAAGTTTCGGTAATATTTTACCCATTACAATCTAAGTAACGCGCGTTACAATGCATTTTCATAAAAACGTGTGAAAGTCTGATTTGCTCATTTGTATTAATTCATTGGATTAAATTTCATTCTGCGTTTGCGGTCATGCAGCTCTCTGCTCTCCTTCTCTCTCTCCATGAAGGACATAATTACAGCGCGTAAAACTGTCATTTCAATCCTGCGGTTTGCATGTGCTGTTATTTAGACAGTTACTCTTAGTAGATTATCTGCAAAACGTAGTTTTAGTAGCTGCAGAGGCCTACACATTATGCTACATCACCCTCCACTGAATGTATCAGCTGCAATGAACTAAACTTTACAGGAGTGTTTTTCAACCTTGGGGTCGGGACCCCATGTGGGGTCGCCTGGAATTCAAATGGGGTCGCCTGAAATGTCCAGTAATTGATAAAAATATTTTTTTAACTAATTATTATTCTTTTTAAAATTATGATTAAAACACCACACGCAATCCTAAACAACAGATTCTATACTTTCACTTTCTCGAATTTAAATCGAGTTGCAGCATATAGAAATATCTGAGCTGGTGCATCTTCGACGGGGTCGCCAGAAATTTATGATGTCAAAAAGGGGTCACGAGCCAGAAAAGGTTGGGAACCACTGCTTTACAGTGATATTTCTGCTGTTATTTCGGCGAAAGAACTCAAAAGTAATACAAAAGTAGTGTAATGCATTACAATTCTGAGACAGACATATTTTGGATGTAACTTGCCCAACACTGGTTACTGATATGAGGACAAAGTTATACACAAACACTGAAGTGACGGCACTGTGCATTGCAAGGACGTTACTGATATATGAGGACAAAGTTATACACAAACACTGAAGTGACGGCACTGTGCATTGTAAGGACGTTACTGATATATGAGGACAAAGTTATACACAAACACTGAAGTGACGGCACTGTGCATTGTAAGGACGTTACTGATATATGAGGACAAAGTTAACATGCATTACTTTCCTCAAGGAGTATGATCAAAACAGGCTGTGACAGCCTTAAAGCTGAAGGGTCAAGCCTCAACACCGCCTCTCATGGCCTCGGTTATGCCCTCATTGATGTCTTTGAAGACATTTTCAGTGCATGTGCTGATGCACAAATGACAGCACTTAAAGGTAAGATTTATGATAGTTGGTGCTGATCATTATTTTATAAAGATATGTACAAGTTTAGTCACTTCCCAATGATAAATCTGTCTCTTCATTTAGGTGCTGCAGCGTCAGATGAATAGCTCCAGTAGCTGAGTGTGTTCTGAGAAGTTCAAACAACAATATTTGTATTATTAGAAGTTCAATGTTTAATAAACTGTTGAATTTATATCTGGCTTGTGACTTTGTGTTACAAATTTCGGTAAAACTTTATTTTAAGTGGTCACTGTTCCTGTGTATCTACCTAATTAAATACAGTGTAATTACGTATGTAACAATATGTAATATCATGTACCTATGTTGTAAATACATAGTGTATTTTGGTGTTACTTACAGGTCCCTGGTACACTTGTAATAAGAAATTCTTGTTGCAATACTTTGTCAAACCGGCCTCTCTCTTTGAGGAAGAGGTACACCTGCAAGAAAAATGGGCGAAACCACAACCCATGTTGCCTGGGCAAACTTTTCCATCAATCTTCCTCCTGCCTCTTGAGTCTTGGAACATGTGTGCTGTTTCACAACAAAGTATATGTAACAGTTGTGTCAGTACACCGTTGTTACTCTTTGATACAGTGGAATGAGCACACTAAAATAAAGTGTACCTGCTGGGATACCACAGTTCTTACGCCTAGGATCCACTGGCGTCAATGCGATTTCTTGCCGGACGCGACGCCTCCAAAAAAACGGACGCTTCGGTAGGCGGGAACACAGACCGGCGAGTTAACGGACAGTGGACAAGCAGACCCCCGCCCCCCCGAGCTGTTCTCTATCTCGCTCCCCATTGGACAGTGACCCTGCGTCGGACGCGTTCATTTGCATAAAGTTGAGCTCCGGTCAACTTTTGGACGCGCCGCAACTGCTCGAACGGACGCGCCGCCTACCCAGAATGCTTTGCGGGCGCGTCATTAACGGTTTGACGCGTCCCATAGAAAATGAACTGGCAGCCGCGTCGCGGCGGACGAAACGAACGCCAGTGGATCCCAGGCGTTACACATTACGTTACATCATGCAGAAACGCTAAACTGGTGTTGACCTTGGTACTCAAGTATTTTCACATAGAAACCAATAACTAGAATAGCATTACTTCAGAAAATGAGACAATGCTGGACAACTCAATTCATATGGAACTGAAAACATCATCAGCAACCTGTATGCATAAACCACACACTCAAAAAAATGCACTTCAGTGTTTGTTTATTGTGCCTTTTGAACAAATTGTTATTATCAATACGTATATACATACAGCTCTGGAAAAAATGAAGAGACCACTCCCATAATGATCCGTTTATCTGGTTTTACTATTTATAGGTATGTGCTTGAGTAAAATTAAAGGTACATTGTGCAAGTTCTCACGCGAGGTGCAGTCGGAAAACGGCCGTCGGTAATAAACCAGATGTCATTTTACTCACAGAAGTCCAGAGAAAGACGGTAAAACGTGGGTCAGGTCAACAATACCACATCGCCATGACAACATATTGTCACGTGTATTGTTTTGCCTCGTGCAGATGGGCCACTTGTTTACATAAAGGCTTGTTTAAGCCATTACCTGCAGCGGCTGTTGTCTGTCTGCCATCTAACCGATTTCACATGAATGCAGCATGAAAAATACGACTGAGTTGCTTGCTATCTACAACTGCACCACTAGATGGGAGTAATTACACAATATACCTTTAAATATTTTTTTTGTTTTATTCTATCAACTACTTGACAACATTCCTCCCAAAATTGAAAAAAATATTGTCATTTAGAGCTTTTATTGGCTAATGACTAAACTAGTCTAAATAACAAAAATATCAAGTCTTTTCAGACCTTGAATAATAATAGTAATGCAAAGAAAGCATGTTCATATTTATTCCTAAAGAACACAGCAACAACATTTTAACCCAGGAAAAGAAAAGAATGACTGTCATACATGTAGAGATGCTTTTAAGAAACATTTTGTGAACTTTCACAGAGCTGTATATTATGCTGTCTGTGTATAGTGCCTTGAGATAACATTCATCAATTCACAATCACAATCACAATCATCAATTCACAGTAATTCATCAGTATTCAGTGTGCATGTGCACAATGCATGTGTGTCTGTGGAACCAGAAACCATACCAAAGAAAAAGAGCCCCTAGTGGAGGGGAGGGTTGTCAGACAGTAGCTCCCCCAACACCCGTTTCTTTCTTTTCTTTGTCTTTTTTATTTGGAATGCTACACCCGTTTTTGTGCTGTTTGGTGTTTTATGGACATACTTTGTCATTTGATAGTTGTGGGACACTGGGGATGGCCTATATTTGATTTTTTTTCTGTGTGGGTGCATAACATGAATCTTTCTCCCCGTACTTTTGGGGAGGAACTCTCCGAAAGCCAACCCCTTAACCCTCTCCAGAGCTCGGCAAAGTTGGGGACTGTCTACAAACTCTGAGGTTTTTGACCATAAATATAGCCTCTCAATTATACTCGCTGCACTTTCAGCTTCTGAAATGTTTTCTTCACCTGATACAGTGGTTTGACAGCTGTCTGGGGCCTGAATGATGCCAGTGGACACGAGTTTTTCATAGACACACAAACACACACACGCTTTTTGATGGCTAGCAGCAATGCAGTTGCATTTGGTATTTGTAATGTCTACGACACTAACTGTGTTTGAGAAACTGCTTGGGATGAAAACAGTTGTGTTTGTAATTGACACATTCCCCTCCATCACCACTGCTTCTGCAATACTGTCCTGCAGCTTCTTTATGTCCTGACCTTTCTGATGTGATTAAAACACAGTTAACGTGCAACAGAATTTAAACTTAAACCATGATTTAATCTGGTTTTAAAGTTAAACCTTGTTGGTGTCTCTCTCTCACACACACACACACACACACACACACACACACACACACACACACACACACACACACAGTTAACCTAATGTGGTTACAGCTCCTCCATATCAGTGCTTATAGAAAGATGACCATGTGTCTGTCTGATCAGCTCTGTCTTGCGCTTAAGATCGTGGGTTTGATTCCCATGTTGACAGAGATGGCAAAATCGGCAGTAGCCCCGCGGCCCATTCAAAATTTCCCGAGAGGAAATTTTCTAGTTTGAAGTTATCATTCTATGGTAATTACCGTTTGGCAATGCTTCAATCTGCTGATCAGTGCCATGACTTTGTCTCGTGCTGGCTTGTTGTGTGGTCCACTGATTTCAGAGTCACGTTTAGTTATCCACCTGTGCACAGCCTGAAACAGAGAAAATCAGAACAAGTAATATTATCAGGATTTTTACAGGGTCAATCAAGGCAATGTTAATTATTTCTAAGTATATTTATAATACAACCTACCCTTACTTGACCATATGGGCCATAGTATTAAGGATGAAGACAACTGAGAAAATGACGGAACTGTATTTGAGCATTTTCTTTTTTGCATGTACTCCAGACTATATGCTCCCCATTAAATGTACTCAGATCTAAGAAAAGCATAAAAAGCCAAAAAATATATACTCAAAAAAAAGAAAAGAGATCTGTTTCATTATTAGCCATTAAAAATTCTCCAATTGGAGTAAAATAAATTCAAACAGTTTTAGTTTTTGTAACATCCATTCAGATACAAAATATATGGGATACTTGCTTAAAGACATTAAAAAAAACAAAATGTAAGACTTAGCCATACCTGTGTAACGTGAAACCAGCACAAGAGCACAGATGACCTTGGAAAGACAGACTGTACAGCATTGATAAGACTCTGGTCTTTATCCACCATGAAGGCCCTAGAACATATTAAAAACTAATTTAGTAGCATCCAGCCAGTATTTGGTCTTTTATTATTCCAAAGGCAGTGTATTGAATGAAATCAAAATACCTTGGGCAGAAGGAAGGGTTCGCTTTAGAAAAAGCAGCAAGGGCCTTCTGAAGGAGTGCAGTGTTCTCAGTGCTCAGGATCATGTAGGATAAAGGGAAGCCATGTCCATGGGAGTCTCGTGCTACCAGTGCATATACTGCATATCGGTAAGATGTAAGACCTACAATAAACCAGTGTCAGAAAGACACTTCAGTCAAGCATGTGTTGCACACATTTGTCATGGAGTTTCAGAGTTTTCACACTGGAATGTGGATGTGTAGAGGGTATACTTGTGAATTACAGGTCTTACAAAACATGAATGTATTCCTTATTGTACTGCATCAAGAAATACCATGCTCTTGCCATACTGCTCAAGTTTGCTTTGTTGATATGCAGACTGGAGGACAATGATTAGTGGTTGGTCTTTGCCAAGTGGCTGATAGAAGAGAATATGATCTTTAAGGTCACTCTTCAACAGCTTGTCAACGCTAGCTACATCACTTCTGTCTGCTCGTCCCTCATCCCTGAATGTCTTCATGATGTACTTGATATCTTCAGGTGTTGGATAGAACCGTCTATCACCTGGGTCATTATGACCTCTGCTGCTTGACCAGTCAGCTACTTCAACAATGATGTCATTGGCCTTCTTATTCAAAACAGTGAGATTTCTTATGAAAGACACAAGCTCTCCATCTATGTGATTTTTTCCCTCTTGAGACTTTTCACCAATGATGTGCCCAGTGTGCAAAAGGTTTTTGCGGATTATGACAGCTTTTCGTCCATTTTCTGTCACAAAACGGAATGAAACATAGGCTGGGCAGGAATTGCAGCGTGTTTGAGAGGGATCTCCAGTTGATTTTCCCGTGGGTTTTCCTGATCGCTCACACAGGAACTGTTTGTAGCCTCTGGTGTTTTCATTTTTCTGACGGGTAAAAGTTCCCTGGTTATTGTTTTGGAGTTTGTTAAGGTAACCAGAGATGAATTGCTTCTCTGTGACCTTTACAATTTCAACATCAAACTCCAAATTCTGTATGTTAGGGATGGTCCTACGGATGGAATCCAAAAACCTTTTCTCCATTATTCACACTGAAATAAAATAAATGAGGAATGATTAGAAAAGTTTCCATATCATCTGATAATTATCTTTCATTTAAGCTCTGTCACAATCTGGTTAAAATAGTTAAAATAGCAATGTTCAGTAATCTGTTTATATTTAACAGGAAATAAAAGAACGAGAAGAGGAGCCCTTTATATATAAGCTTCACAGCAAGGTACCAATCTAATGCTAGAGATGCAATAATGTGTAAAAGAGAGATGTGTTTTCAGATCATGACAAATACTTTCCCTGATGTTTTAAAACTTAAATGTCAGTTTACCAGCCTGCAAGGCACTGATTTCTACAATCACTCTTGAAGGAAGCTGAGGGAATACTGAAAAAAATATGCAATATGAGACACAATGATACCTTGATGACCAGAGGTGGCCAGGGTTGGAGGTGGGGCGGGTGCAGAGGGAGCCAGGGTTGGAAGTGGGGCGGGTGAAGAGAGGGCTGGTGTTGGGGCTTGGGCTCTTCTGCATCAGGTCATTTCAATTCCTAAAAAAGATTTTAAGTTAGCAGTGGAAAGCTCCAACTAAGTAATGCTACAGATAATACAAGATAATACAATACAAAATTATCATTACCTTGAAGGCAGCTAAGGATATAATGACTTAATTACAATGTGATATCTGCATTAGCCTAACAATCAGCCTGCAAGGAACTAGTTTCTACAATCAGCCTTGAAGGCAGCTAAGGATATAATGACTTAATTACAATGTGATATCTGCATCAGCCCTAACAATCAGCCTGC
Source organism: Trachurus japonicus (assembly GCF_045865225.1). Classification (NCBI taxonomy): domain Eukaryota; kingdom Metazoa; phylum Chordata; class Actinopteri; order Carangiformes; family Carangidae; genus Trachurus; species Trachurus japonicus. Next base: position 129,250 of record NW_028220653.1, on the reverse strand, counting down.
AAGGAACTAGTTTCTACAATCAGCCTTGAAGGCAGCTAAGGATATAATGACTAATACAATGTGACATGATCATCAGCCCTAACAATCAGCCTGCAAGGAACTAGTTTCTACAATCAGCCTTGAAGGCAGCTAAGGATATAATGACAATAATACAATGTGACATGATCATCAGCCCTAACAATCAGCCTGCAAGGAACTAGTTTCTACAATCAGCCTTGAAGGCAGCTAAGGATATAATGACTTAATTACAATGTGATATCTGCATTAGCCTAACAATCAGCCTGCAAGGAACTAGTTTCTACAATCAGCCTTGAAGGCAGCTAAGGCAATATTGACTTTAATACAATGTGACATGATCATCAGCCCTAACAATCAGCCTGCAAGGAACTAGTTTCTACAATCAGCCTTGAAGGCAGCTAAGGATATAATGACTTTAATACAATGTGATATCTGCATCAGCCCTAACAATCAGCCTGCAAGGAACTAGTTTCTACAATCAGCCTTGAAGGCAGCTAAGGATATAATGACAATAATACAATGTGACATGATCATCAGCCCTAACAATCAGCCTGCAAGGAACTAGTTTCTATAATCAGCCTTGAAGGCAGCTAAGGATATAATGACTTAATTAGAATGTGATATCTGCATTAGCCAAACAATCAGCCTGCAAGGAACTAGTTTCTACAATCAGCCTTGAAGGCAGCTAAGGATATAATGACTTAATTACAATGTGATATCTGCATCAGCCCTAACAATCAGCCTGCAAGGAACTAGTTTCTACAATCAGCCTTGAAGGCAGCTAAGGATATAATGACTTAATTACAATATGATATCTGCATTAGCCTAACAATCAGCCTGCAAGGAACTAGTTTCTACAATCAGCCTTGAAGGCAGCTAAGGATATAATGACTTAAAGCAATACTTACCTTTCTGGAACTTTTGCACATTTCTTTGTCTAAGTTAAAATGCTATTAATAATCTGATGATACATTCAAATGTAAGAGAAACCCAACAGGGTTAAAAACTCATCATTTTTTATTCTCATATAATTCTGAGAAAAGTCTGACCAATAATATTATTCGGTCCGATTAATAAGATTTGACGAGCGACCGAACCTACTTAATATGTAATCACTTTGTGCACCCCTCTCCTCCTCTAGTAACTTAGTTTAATGTCTCACGTTCTCAACAACATACATGTGGCTTCATGCAGTCTTGCTCTACCCCGTTATATGGTACGGTAAGCTGACTACTAACCAGTACTGCCGCCTAGCGGTCAAACATGTAATAACATCCAATCATAACATCCCCCCTTTTCTAAGGTAAAATGCATTAACATGAATCATCACATTGGCTGTGTCAGTTATTTTAACCATTTCTCATTCAGCATAACTCTGCAACATATAAGCAGTATAAACAGTTTATCAGATTGCATAACTCATATCTAAGCCAACACTAGACCATTTAGAACACATTCACAACATCAATCAATATACATTTTGTTCAACATCTTTAACATGCATATTGAATTTTCTTTGTTTATAAGTTCAGTCTATCAGGCTTTCTGATTTCTCTTGTGGACCTTCTTAACTCAGGTTCGCTTGGAGTAGGTGTGTGAGAGTCAGTGTTACAGTCCATAGCAGGTGTAGGAATTACCTGAGATTCACCACAGGTTACACTGAGCTCACCAACAGTCCCTTGAGGAGTCTTTAACAGACTGCGACGATTGCGTCTGAGGATTTGTCCATCATCAGTTTTCACCGTGTACGATCGTGGAGCAACTTCTTGCAGGACAGTTGCTTTTGTACTCCATCCATCAGCATCCTCAATCCTGACTGTGTTGTTGGTAGACAGTGGAGGGAGATGCCTGGTTGTTCTGTCATAGAATGACTTTTGCATCATTTTCTGTTGTCGTAGCTTATGTTCAATCTTTGAGTGATTCTTTTGCTTGAATTTGTCGTTTTGATGACTCGGCAACGTTGTTCGTAGCTTCCTCTTCATCATCAGTTCAGCTGGTGATAGGCCGCACTGAAGAGGTGATGCTCTGTAGCTCAATAAAGCCAGATAGGGATCCGAGTCACTGTCAGCTGCTTTCTTTAGGAGTTGCTTGAGAATGTGAACTCCTTTTTCAGCTTGCCCGTTTGACTGTGCATAGTGTGGGCTTGACGTCACATGCTTGAAATCATATTGCACTGCAAACTTCTGTCATTCTTTGCTGCTGAAGCAGGGGCCATTGTCGCTCACCACGGTGTGTGGGATGCCATGCCTGGCGAAGATAGATTTAGCATGTGTTATGACACAAGTTGACGTTGAGCTTGTTAGTAGCGCCATCTCAGGGAAGTTTGAGTAGTAATCCATTACCACTAAATAGTCTTTACCTCTGAGATGAAACAAGTCCATTCCTACTTTGTGCCATGGTGCTGTTGGCACCTCAGCTACCACCATAGGCTCTTTGCTCTGCTTGTTCATGTGTTTCTGGCATGTTTCACATTTACTTATAAGTGTTTCAATGTCTTTGTTCAGTCCGGGCCAGAAAACCGTGTCTCTCGCCCTCCTTTTGCACTTTTCGATGCCGAGATGGCCTTCATGTATCCTGTGCAACATGCCCATTCTCAAAGCCCGTGGAATAACAATCCTGCCCTTTTTCAACAGCAGACCATCCACAGTATTAAGCTCACCTCTGACATGGTAAAATTGTGGACATGAACCAGCTGGCCATCCCTCATCCATGTTCTTCATGACATGCTGTAGCTCAGCATCCTTTGCTGTAGCCTCAGCTATTTGTCTTGACTTTGTGTCCGACACAGGCAGTGTAGCCGACACCATGTTCACGTGACACTATATGTCCTCGTCTGTTGCACTCACACTGTCGCCTGTAGTTGCTCTGGATAGGGCATCAGCAACGACTAGGTGTTTACCTGGAGTATATATCAGTTGATACACTCTTTCCACAAGCCCCAGTTCTTCACAGGCTCTGTCACCAAGAAGTGATTCACGTCCCTCATTCACAACAAAGAAGGATAGGTGGTGCACTTTTCCTTTAGCTGTGACATTCAACCTGCATGTGCCCAAACATTTGATTGGCCGCCCATTGTAGTCTTTCAGTCCAGATTCTTTTCTTTTTATTTGTGGCTTATTTTTCATTGCCTTCACATCACACATGCTTATGAGATTTGCTTTCGCACCAGTGTCCAATCTCATGGTGACTACAGTCCCATTTATCATTAGAGGAGCTATCCACTTATCTTCTGTAGTGACATCATTTACATTGTCTGGCTTATTTATTTGTTCACTTTCACAATTCACCATTCCAACAAAGAACGTGTCACTTAGATCAGGCTCGTCTATTAAGTTTACAGTTTTTTCTTTCTTCCCCTCTTTCCGTTTGGAGAAGCATTGTTTAGCAAAATGATTCTTGCCTTGGCAAGTGGAGCATTGCTTACCAAACCCTGGACACTGTCTAGGCTTGTGCTGTGAGCCACAGCGCTTGCAGTTTATCACCACGTCCTCCTGCTGTGCAGGCCGGGTCTGTGTGCGCCGTCTCCGCTGATACGACACTGCTCCAACCGCTGCCGCGCTGTCGCTCTGCGCCGAGGCGACTGCAGACATCTCGCTGAACGTCCTCACGTGCCTTTGGGACAGCTCACTGGCCTGGCAGATCTTAATGGCTCCTGCCAGCGTCAGCTCCATCTCCCGTAGTAGCCTCTCTCTGACCTTTTTATCCTCCACGCCGAAGACGATCTGGTCCCGGATCACGGAGTCCGTCAGCGCCGCGAAGTTGCAGGACTGCGCCTTTAGCCGCAAGTCCGTCAGGAAGCTATCGAAGGGCTCATTCTGCTGCTGTGTACGAGACCAAAACACGTACCTCTCGTACGTCTCGTTCTTCTTCGGAGAACAGTGAGTATCAAACTTACTAAGCACTACATCCAACTTTTCATTATCTTCAGGACTGTCAAACACGAACGTGTTAAATACTTCTATGGCCTGTGGCCCTGCTATTGTTAGCAGCAGCGCTACCTTTCTTGCTTCCGGCTTAGCCTCGAGTCCCATAGCAGCAACATAGAGGTGAAACCGCTGTTTGAAGGTGCGCCAGTTCTCGTCAACATTCCCCGTTAGTTTCAAACTTTCCGGTGGTTTTAAATCCATGTCGCCCATTCGAGTTTACTCCTGGTACCATGTCATGTTCGTGTTCCAAGGATGAGGCCGTGTTGATAGCAAGTAACTTAGTTTAATGTCTCACGTTCTCAACAACATACATGTGGCTTCATGCAGTCTTGCTCTACCCCGTTATATGGTACGGTAAGCTGACTACTAACCAGTACTGCCGCCTAGCGGTCAAACATGTAATAACATCCAATCATAACACCGACCAGGAAGAACGCTTATTGACAGAGCAGTAGCAGGACACAGAGCAGAGGAGACTAGAGTCACAACACACTAGAAAGAAGGTTTTTGGAAATATATAGTTTTTTAAAAGACCAATAACTGCAGCCGCAGCTGGTCGTGGAGTTTCATGTCTGATATTGTAACGTTATAGTGAGCAGCCCCGAGTGATACGTAAACACAGGAAGTCATGTGTCTATAAAGCATCCAGTGCTAACGGCTAGGGGGCTAGGCTACTGTTAGCTCTGGGAGTTCTCAGCGGTCCGGACCCGGTTGAACTCCGGACCGGCGCGGCTCGACTCGACTCGGTCTTGATTTATTTTGGCCCTGAACCAGCGCATCAGGTGGCGCTGGTCCGGCCGCCAGCCCGGCTCGTTAAGAACTGTAATCTGTAACAATCACTTCCCCTGCGTCCCCAGTAGCAGTAGGCTAACAACAGTTTATTATAAAACTCATCAGTCATCATCACTGAGTCCGTTTGTATGGTTTAAAACTCCGGTGTTGTGTTTGTTTGTGTTGTTCCCGTTTCACTCGCGTTCCTGTTCTGTTTACCGTTGCCATGCCAACGCATGCAGCGGGGAGGGAGGGGGCGCGTGGAGATGCGGCAGGAGGGAGAGGTGGGTGGGACCTATGGGTGGGACTTGTGAGGGAGGTGGAGCTGTTGATTTTCAAATGTTTGTGCTGTGCTGAGTGAAATGCCAGATCGGTAAGTATTGCTTTAATTACAATGTGATATCTGCATCAGCCCTAACAAACAGCCTGCAAGGAACTAGTTTCTACAATCAGCCTTGAAGGCAGCTAAGGATATAATGACTTAATTACAATGTGATATCTGCATTAGCCTAACAATCAGCCTGCAAGGAACTAGTTTCTACAATCAGCCTTGAAGGCAGCTAAGGATATAATGACTTTACAATGTGATATCTGCATTAGCCTAACAATCAGCCTGCAAGGAACTAGTTTCTATAAACAGCCTTGAAGGCAGCTAAGGATATAATGACAATAATACAATGTGATATCTGCATTAGCCTAACAATCAGCCTGCAAGGAACTAGTTTCTACAATCAGCCTTGAAGGCAGCTAAGGCAATATTGACTAATACAATGTGACATGATCATTAGCCCTAACAATCAGCCTGCAAGGAACTAGTTTCTACAATCAGCCTTGAAGGCAGCTAAGGCAATATTGACTAATACAATGTGACATGATCATCAGCCCTAACAATCAGCCTGCAAGGAACTAGTTTCTACAATCAGCCTTGAAGGCAGCTAAGGATATAATGACTAATACAATGTGACATGATCATCAGCCCTAACAATCAGCCTGCAAGGAACTAGTTTCTACAATCAGCCTTGAAGGCAGCTAAGGATATAATGACTTTAATACAATGTGATATCTGCATCAGCCCTAACAATCAGCCTGCAAGGAACTAGTTTCTACAATCAGCCTTGAAGGCAGCTAAGGCAGTATTGACTTTAATACAATGTGACATGATCATTAGCCCTAACAATCAGCCTGCAAGGAACTAGTTTCTACAATCAGCCTTGAAGGCAGCTAAGGATATAATGACTTTAATACAATGTGACATGATTATTAGCCCTAACAATCAGCCTGCAAGGAACTAGTTTCTACAATCAGCCTTGAAGGCAGCTAAGGATATAATGACAATAATACAATGTGACATGATCATCAGCTCTAACAATCAGCCTGCAAGGAACTAGTTTCTACAATCAGCCTTGAAGGCAGCTAAGGCAATACTGACTAATACAATGTGACATGATCATTAGCCCTAACAATTAGCCTGCAAGGAACTAGTTTCTACAATCAGCCTTGAAGGCAGCTAAGGATATAATGACTTTAATACAATGTGACATGATTATTAGCCCTAACAATCAGCCTGCAAGGAACTAGTTTCTACAATCAGCCTTGAAGGCAGCTAAGGATATAATGACAATAATACAATGTGATATCTGCATTAGCCTAACAATCAGCCTGCAAGGAACTAGTTTCTACAATCAGCCTTGAAGGCAGCTAAGGCAATAATGACAATAATGACAATAATACAATCATTAGCCCTAATAATCAGCATGAAAGGCACTAATCCAGCGGTACTCAATAGGCGGCCCGCGGGCCGCATCCGGCCCGCCGAACCTTCCAATCAGGCCCGCGACTGAGTTCTACTAGTTTACATGTTACTGTATACTGTATTTTCGGGCTCCGTGCGCCTGTAAGTCAATGCGCTGGGACATAGAAACACGTGCGGAGCGTTTGTGTGTGCCTGTGAGGCGCTGCACTGGGATACAGAAACGCTGACGAACCCAAATCACCATGCGCGAGTGTTCGGGGAGCGGGCTGGACTGCAGGGTTTTCCCTGCCTGTCTGCAGAGACTGTGGGTGATTTTCACCGCCGTCTTGGTTCAACTGTGTGTGCATCATGCATGGGGGGCCGTTCAGATGAAGCGTCTTTTGCGCGCGCTCAAACCCATTCAATGTAGCCGCGAGTCATGCACGCTCACAACTCAAAAGCCGTAGCCGCGCGCATTTGATGAGACGCAATTGTTTTTTCGTGCACGTCAGCGGTGCACAGCTGCACGACCTGCTTCTCCCCCGCTGTTGTGTCCCGGTCCCATCGGCCTGTGTCACCTATGTTTTCCACTGAGCTCTGCCTCGTTTGAAAGGTGAAGGAAGCCCATGTGTGGAAAGACGTCGCCTCCGAGATGTAGAATGTGTGTTATAGAAGAGAAACACATTTCAGGACCAATGACTTGTATCCTCAGAACAGAGTCAGACGTCCTGTGATGGTCAGCCTCCTTTCATATTTAAGCTGAAAATCACAGGGCATGTCTGAGGATACAAGTCAGCAGTGTAAAGCTCCAGCATGATATGTAAATGATGATATGACAATGTCAAGATTTTTCATTTTATATCATACAAAACACCATTAAGTGTATAAATAAAAATTATGTGCTTACAAGTAAAATAAAAAATATTTAAATTATTAGACGAAAAAGGTGAATTTAATTTCAATCTAGGCCTATTTGAATGTGCGGCCCCCAAGGTGTCTGTTAAGAAAAATTCTGGCCCTTCGAAAAATGTATTTGAGTACCCCTGCACTAATCTTTGAAATCAGCCTTGACGGTAAATGACTGAATAATGATAATTACACAATAAATTATTATTAGCACTGTAGGCCCAGTCTGCAAGGAATCTCTGCAATCAGCCTTTCAGACTGATGCCTTTGTATCAACAGGCTAGCTTAGCTCACATAAGCAGTAGCTCAACTAACCAGTTTGTTTACAAAAATCTCTGTGTACTGGCTTGGCTCTAATTTGTTGTGAAAATCTAGTTCTTGTTTGCATTAGTCGAAGCAATCAAACAGCTTTAATATCTAACTTATTTACAAAAAGTAGTGTGCAGTGACGTGCAGTGGCGCCGCCAGCCGGAATCCTGTACGCACTGTGCGTACAATTTTTTTCATAGGTGAAAAAAAAGAAGCAATTTTGTTTATTTTGAGGGGGTGTGATAAAGATGCTTGTTGTTTGTAACAGGCTAAACGTGCTGAGTTCATTGATTGTTAAACCAATCACTGGAAGCCTAACGTAAAAGCCAGTGATTGTCGTTTACGTCATGTCATCTGTCTCTTTTTGATTTCTGGCGCCTATTTACACTACTGCTATGTGATGATTATGCCCGGTCCAGTATAGAAATGTCAAAAAGACAGTTGAGCCTTTTCCAGGCATTTGAAAGAAAAGAGATCCAAACCCACGATCACAAACACGCAGCAGAGCAGCGATAATGAAGGTCTCTCCATAGCTCCAAACTCACTCGTCTGCACCGCGATTATGGACTCAAAGGCGCCGATTCCAGGTTGAGCACCCACTGGGGGGGCAAGCCACCAGTTGCGCACATCAGCTGTGTGTCTGTGGGTATGTGTAACCCGTATGTGTGTGTAGCCTGTGTGAATGTGTGTGTTAATCTCTCACGCGCTCTGTTAAGATGAATAAACACAAACCGCTGCAGAGCGCGAGCCTGGCACAGAGGTGCGCGCTCTGGCGCATCTGGCACAATCGGTTAACGGTACCGAAAGGAAACTGGCTCCACGCCGCGGCTATTTCGCGTCCGACGTCGATGTTAAGCACATGTTGTTATTGATATTGTAGCATCCGAGCCGACGTAACTACAACAACATAACACAAACTTATCTGACAGCTCTCACTTCTTCCTCTGCTCCTCCTCACTCACACACACACACACACACAGGACTCTGTCTTCCTCACACTCACCCCAGTCCCTCAGTTTCTCATCCAACCATACGCTACCTGCCCGTACACATTCACAGTCAGTCAGAAATCACACAACTTAAACATCATAACAACAACATTACTGCGGGGTCACATCAATATTTTCAGTTGTGCAGTATATTAATGAGCGACAATGTCCCATTGTTACGTGGCATGATAAGCACACCAGTGTTTGTAGAGCCTGGTGTGCGAGCCACCCCCCCACCCCCCCACCCCGAAAAAAAAATGTTGTAGCCTATTTGCCGTTTCTGTGCGTACATTGAAATTGAATCCTGGCGGCGCCACTGGTGACGTGTTGCTAACCAGTTCGTTAATGTTGACGTGCAGAATCTGCTTTGCCGCTTACCTTTCTTACCGCTTGCCGCTTGAAGTGATGATGCCGCGTGAGCTGATTGGTTGCGCTGCTACTCGCGATCTGACTGGTTGTTGCTGAGGGTGGCGCTTGTGCAGCCTCCCAGGCTGAGCAGCCTGGAAGTCGACGGCTGAAGGCAGATTCACCCTGGTGCACTAATCTAAGTGATCAATATACCAGAGACGTCCGACGTCGATCGGGGGAGGGGCCAAAATCGCCGAACCGGAAGCCAAGCTGGGAGACAGGAGTTAGCAGCAGGAGCTAGCGGCGCTAGCGGAGCTAAGACGTCTTACTAGGAGGAATAAAAAGTGTTAGAAAGTCGGAAAAAAAACAAGGAGACGGAGTGTTTCGAGGCGAAAACGAGGCGTTTAGTGAATATCCATCAAGCCCTCAGGCTGTTTTATGGTGAGGAAGACCTCGAGGGTGAGGTGACTTCATCTTCATCGTCTGAAGAGGAGAGTGGAGTTGAAGAGGGGGATAGACGGACCCCCGAAGATGTCGCCGGTGATGAGAAGTAGGTCAAACTAATCATTTTTACACTTTTATAGCCTTTGTTGGTAACACTTTACAATAAGGTACACAAAATTAGAGTAGTTAATGAGTAACTAATGAAGAACTAATGAGGAACTAATGAGTAGTTAGTGAGGAATTGAGCTACACAAAATTACAGTAGTTACTGGGGAACTACTGATTAATTAACTATTAGTTAATGGTCAGTTCTTCAGGAATCCCTGATCAAATTTCAGAGGAGTAGTTACTGAGGAACTAATGAGTAGTTAGTTAGGGAAATGAGATACACAAAATTAGAGTAGTTACTGAGGAACTAATAATTAACTAACTATTAGTTAATGGTCAGTTCTTCAGGAACCCCTGATCAAATTTCAGAGGAGTAGTTAATGAGGAACTATTAATGATCAGTTCTTCATTAACTCATGATCAAATTTCATAGAAAGTTAATCACAACTTGATGATTAGTGAACTAGTTACTTCATCAGTTTAGAATCATTACTCAATAACATGTCCAGTAGTTAACCTTTATGACCTAAAGTGACACATAATGAGTGGTTTTTCATTTCTTCATCTTCATCTTTACATTAGTAGTTCCTTAAAAAAATCACAGACAGCAGGATTCTTGAGAAGATTTTATTCATTAATTTCAGACCACATACACATCAATATGACCATCCATGTTGCCTTTGAAATAAATATGATAGTTTGTCACATGTTTGGTAGGCTAAATTAATGTATCATGGGGCTGTGTAGTACTGTATACTGATCACACCGTGGTTCACAGTAAAGTTGTTTGAGGTGCACAACATTTAGAGTAGTTATTTACTATGAAACAAATTTGGAATGAATGAGGAACTCACTATTAGTTAATGGTGAGTTCTTCAGTAACTCCTAATCAAATTACTGAGGAACTAACTATTACTTAATCATTAGTTACCTTTTTTGTGTACCTTAAGGTAAAGTGAGACATCAAAATGAGTAGGTAATGAGTACTGAATCATTACTTAATCATTAGTTGAGTCAATATCACTATAAAGTGCCTTTGGTGTCCTCATCAGAATCACTCAGTCATCATAAAAATGTAGCAGAATAATGAAACTCTGAGGTCTTATTATAAATGGCCAAACATTTACTCACATATTGGTATAATGATAAGTCACTTAAATTATGTTTCCTTCATTTTATACCTTTTTCTTTCATTGGATGTACGTGATTTTGGCATGTCCCACACAGTGCTCTACTAACTACAGTGTGTGTAATAAGTGCTTAAATGATACTAAATTAAATTTTTTTTTACATGGTTTTATTGTCCACAACAGCCTATTTGAGAAAAAGAGTAATTTTGATCATGTATATTCTATTTTCATAATTATATTGAACATTTTGCGTGCGTCCCTGAAATCACTGTCCACCCTGTCATTTTGGGGTAACTGCCCCTTTAAGAAACCCTATGATGTTTTCAGTGACATCACTATCATCATTTTGTCTTTCTTCAATGGAGCCTGACACAGTGGCTAGTTGCAAAGTAAGTATTTAGGCTACACATATATTTCGTGATTTTCATCGTATTATGTGTGTAGTTTGATGTTGTCAAGCTTAACATGTCCACTCTGTCATAGTGAAATATCAATTAATATAAATACCTTTCAGAAATTTGAAATATATTTGTTAAAAAGTACACTGTCAGCATGCTAACTGCATCATGTTGCTAACTGAAGGTCCACCATGTGCTCATTTAATGCTAAAATTAGCTTAAAATGTCCACCCTGTCATTGTCCACCCTGTCAGTAGACCTCCCATGACAGGGTGGACATGGTTCATGACAGGGTGGACATGGTTCATGACAGGAAGGACATGTGCATAATTTTGGGCACATGCTGATAATGTTACACACTACTACATACATTTTATAACAGTACATGCTGTACATAGTAAGAGTGGACAATATGGACTTTTTTTGGGTGATATCAGTATCAGCAAGCTTAGTTTGATAAGGCAAGCCTAGTTTACCTGGACCGCCAATTAAAGTATGTAAGGGAATATTTTGAATTGTATTTTCCAAGGAATGAGATCAAAAGGAGCTGAGATAGCAAGGAGATATCGGGAACGTTGTGATGCTGATCCAGAAAGAAGAAGAAAATACCTTGAGAAAGAAAGGGAGAAATGGAAAGAAGACAGAGAGTATGGAAAGAAGAAGGGTGTCAATGAGCTCAGTGAGAGAGAGAAGAGGGCAAAAAGAAAGAAATGGAGAGAAGGAAAAAGAGAAGCCAGAGCCAGAAACAGGGCCAGTGCTTTGCTACAGTCAGAGACACCACCCAACTCCCCCGCAGCTGCTGATATTCCTGAACATCAGCCTGAGCCAGGGCCCTCCAGGTTAGATCACTGAAAGTTTAGCTGATGAGATTCATTTGAAGACAATTATCAACTGTTTATGTCCCCATAAATTGACATATTGCAGTGAAGACAGCTTCCTGTGATGGTATTTCCTGACCTGGCTCCTCTGTATTCAGCCACACGTTTTTAAGACCACATTATTTCTGTGTGTGTGTGTGTGTGTGTGAGCGTGTATGCATATGTGTGTGCGTGTGTGTATGTGCTGCGGTGCTGTGTGTGTGTGGGGGTGTGTGTGCATATGTGTGTGTGTGTATGTGCTGCGGTGCTGTGTGTGTGTGTGCGGGGGTGTGTGTGCATATGTGTGTGTGTGTGTGTGTATGTGCTGCGGTGCTGTGTGTGTGTGTGCGGGGGTGTGTGTGCATATGTGTGTGTGTATGTGCTGCGGTGCTGTGTGTGTGTGTGCGGGGGGGTGTGTGCATATGTGTGTGTGTGTGCTGCGGTGCTGTGTGTGTGTGTGTGTGTGTGTGCTGTGGTGCTGTGTGTGTATGTGCTGCGGTGCTGTGTGTGTGTGTGCATATGTGTGTGTGTGTGTGTATGTGCTGCGGTGCTGTGTGTGTGCGGGGGTGTGTGTGCATATGTGTGTGTGTGTCTGCTGCAGTGGGGGCAGGCGCTGCTTTTAAACATGTTAAAGCACTTTGTGCTATGTTTTTTATACGAAAAATGCATTATAAATCAAGTTTACTATTATTCTACTGATTACTAACTTCATAAAAATCCTTACAAATTGTTTATGTTTCAGGCAAAGGCGTCAAAGGGAAAGCACTCGAAGGAGTTCGAAGAGGAAGCTGAAAAAACAGATAGAAATATTGGAGGCACAGCTCGCAAAAGAGAAAAATAAAACTGAGAAATATAAGAAGAGGTTACATAGGGCCAAGAAAAAAAATACATCCAAGTCACCACGTGCAAAAGTCAATGCTTTGTTGGCACATCAGAAAGTGAATTCACCCATCAAAAGAGCTCTTCTTTTCCATACATCTCTGATTGAAGATATTCGGAGAAAATATGAAAATGCAAAAACAAACAGAGACAAGCAGTTGATAGCAAAAGTGGTCAGTGGAAACATTCTGAAAAAGTACAAGCTCCAAAAGCATGCCCAGATTACTTTTGGCTACTCCAAGAGGAGAGCAAATTATCCTGTGGATCTTACTTACCGTGGGAGGAGGTGTGTCAGCCGAAATGAGATTAGGAAGAATGTTACATCATTTTTTCTTCAAGATGATGTTAGTCGAATGACGACTGGCCGCAAACAAACAGTCACACGGCTGAAGAAAAAGATGCAGAAGAGGTTGCTTATCGATACAATGAAGAACTTGCATAGGAGGTTTCTGTCTGAGCACGTTGGCCATGTGTCTTATACCTCCTTTTGCCGTCTCAGACCCTTTTGGGTGGTAACCCCCTCTTCCTCTGACCGTGACACATGTCTTTGCAAAAAACATGAGAACTTACAATTCATGGCCAATGCTTTGCAGAGCCAAGGGTTACTGTCCTCAAGAAATATTGAGGAAATGTCTGAAGCAACCATGTGTGACCCAAAAGCGAAGGTCTGTGCTTATGGTGAGTGCAGTGAATGCTTCCTTACTTGTCACCCGATGCTGAAAACACCTGGGGAAGAGAACATTTGTTTTTCTCAGTGGATGACAGAAAAAATCACGAAGGATGAGAAGGTGTCAACAATCACAGTGAAAAGGGAGATAACAAAAACAGAACATGACCTTAACACAGATTTCCAGGAGAGGCTTCTCCATTTTAGGCGTCATGTCTTCAATATTAAATGGCAGTTTGATGCATACAGGGAGCTCAGGAGGAGCCTGAAGCACAATGAGTCCCTCTTACATATAGATTTCAGTGAAAATTATTCTTGTAAGTACAGTAATGAAATCCAATCTGTGCATTTCGGAGGGTCACACCAGCAGGCCAGTCTGCACACTGGAGTGCTATACACCGCTGGTGAACCATCCACACACACGTTTTGCACCATATCACCGTCCAGAAGACATGACCCTGTGGCCATCTGGGCCCACCTTGATCCAGTTTTGAAGGTACTGAGAGAAAGAAACCCTCAAGTCAGCACACTACATTTTTTCAGTGACGGGCCCGCAACACAGTATCGTCAACAGGGAAATTTCCCCTTCAAGTATGGCTTCAAAGAAGTAACATGGAACTTCTTTGAAGCTAGTCATGGAAAGGGGGCGCCAGACGGTGTGGGTGGGTCCCTCAAAAGGTCAGCAGACCGGATTGTAGCCCATGGAGGAGACATCCCTGATGCCCAGAGTCTGCATGAGAAGCTGAAAAGTCTGGACACATCTGTGGAGCTGTTCTTCATCCCAGAGAGGGATATTGAGTCAAAGACTGAGGTAAAAGCTATAGTTTCAGGTCCCTGTCCCACCTCTCTCATGCAGATTACATCATAGCTTTGTCAAATCTGATCCTGTCATGTGTTGTGTGTTGTGTGGATGAGTTAAGTGTATTAATGTTTATTTTTCCACCCCTTCACTATAGGTACCTGCAATAGCTGCCATAAAAGGCACTATGAAAATCCACCAGGCTATCAGTCTGACACCTGGCCAAATGAAATACAGAGACATTTCATGTCTGTGTAAAAGGGAGGAAGGTGTTTTGGACTGCCCCTGCTTTAACCTTCAAGAAGTCACTCTAGTTGATGTTCCTGTTTCACCTGATGAGACCCAAGCATAATAAAGACACCAGATAAGGAGGAGGGATGGAGACCAGAAATGATTGAGGCAAAGCACATTGGAGAGTGGTGCGTCGTTAATTACGACAATGAAGCTTACCCAGGTGTCATCATGGAGGTAGAAGGACACAGTGTGAAAGTAAAGTGTATGCACCGCACCGGCATAAATAAGTTCCATTGGCCAAGTCTCCGGGAGGACATCTGTTGGTACCATGACTGGCAGGTACTTTGCCTAATAAAGGAACCACAGGCTCTCAACAAGCGCTCTGTACAGATTGATGCATCTACATGGAAGTATGTGGAACAGCAACTGCAGGATTGAGCCCTGTCTCTGCAGAAAGTGAGAGACCTTTTGAAGATGTTTCAAAGTGATGAAGTTACATTCTGTTTTTTCAAATGAATTGTTCTCCAAACATTTTTCTTCTTGTTCGACAGAACCGTTTGGCTTTAAAGGCCACATTAATGGCTCATTTTGGGCACCTTTACTCAGTGAACGCATGCAGTTAGAGTGGATCAAAACCAGTCTGTTCAACTGGTTTCCCCCTATATGGGAAAAAGACCATTTTTTTTAAACATCATTTCTTTTAGATTAATTGCATTTATGAGGCCATTCAATGAAATTTCACGTGTCCACCCTGTCAAGGCCAATGTCATTGTCCACCCTGTTATTTTCATGTTTTATTAAAATAAACAAATTATTTTCTGAAGTTATTGAAACCTTTTGTGTGATTCTTTCATAAACAAAAGAGGGCCAAATAGAATTGTTTGAAAGTTTGACCAGATATCTTTGTTGTTAGATTTTATTTAGAAAAGAAAGTGCAATTCTCGCAGATTTTATAGAGAAATAAAGAGTTTGCCATAATTTCATAATATCCAAATACTTTTCCCATTAACTAAAATATATTGTTGAGAAAGGGACTAAAATCCTTTCTAAAAATGTACATTTTATAATCACTATGTAATTACAATGTATTTATTTTACTTTGAATATGTCCATGACAGGGTGGACATATTTCGTTTTTGCATATACTTTGTTTGCTTTCAGTTTATTTCTAAAAAGTGTGGGAGCTTGACCATCATGCATTTCTAATAGCATAACATCTACTTAATACAATGAATATGAAGTTACATGGAAAATCTCAGCTTTTTTTTTTGGAAATGGGGAACTCTCAAATGCACCTTATAGTGATATTGACTCAGTTACCCTTTTTGTGTACCTTATAGTAAAGTGAGAAATCAAATTGAGTAGGTAATGAGTACTGAATCATTAGTTACCCTTTTTGTGTACTGTTGAAGTCGTCCTCTGACTTCCCCGTGGTTGGTTTGATGCAAGGAAAAGAACCAGTTGCACGAGAGAATTAGAGTTGATATATCATCAGCATTTATTAAGCAAAGATCTTTGGAGAACACAATACAGAAGATCTGTGTCTTGAGCCGAGCGCCCTGTGTTCTGAAGAAGCTCAACCCTTTCACTATTTCTTATACTCTTTCTCTATCATCACTCCCCGCCTTGGTTCCTCTCCGTACCATACCCTGTTTAGGAGTTACTCATCCTACTCCCTATTAGGGAGTTGTGTTCAGCTAAAGGTTGATATCTCACACCTGCACAGGAAACCTCTGCGTTGTATCTGCTGTGGTCTTACACAATCTTAACTGATGCTGTCCTTATATGAACTTCTCCTAAGAAGCAGGCTTCACCAGAACACAGTGTACATTTTAGGCTTCACCAGAACACAGTGTACATTTTTCTTGTATAAGTCAGTGACATGTATTATAAGCAAATCACACACACATATATTTCTCAGATACATAGTGAGTACATAGTGAAATGATACATAGTGAAATACATAGTGAAATGGCCATTTCCCACAGTACCTTAGAGTAACGTGAGACATCAAAAGGACTAGGTAATGAGTACTGAATCATTAGTTACCCTTTTTGTGTACCTTATAGTAAGGGACTGTTCGTTATTTATCATCAGTGCCACCGGAGGGATTCACAGGACTTTTTTTTTTTTTTACATGACCCCCCTGTCGGAGTCAGTAAATTTTAACATGACCCTGCATTAAGCCTTATCAAAAGATACATGACCCCCCCCCCCCCCTAGCCATCGACACGTGACATCGCATCACGTAGGGCGTGACATACATTATTTCATTTTGACAACTATGTGTGCAACACCTTCTCATCACAATGCCATTTATCAGCTGTTATTAAAACCCAACTCATCAATAACAGAATCGCGATTTTGGACCAGCTCACATTACACAACAAGCCATTAACAATTAATCCACACTCAAACCGAGGCAACATTAATGTGAACCGTACTCAACAACAACGTATTATTACAAGGTTTACGACAGATATGACAGACAACTGTGTGTGTGTGTGTGTGTGTGTGCGTGCGTGTGTAAGAAAGAGAGGGAAAGAGAGAGAGAGAAAGTACGTAAAACCAGCTAACTGTTAGCTACCGTAGCTCAGGCGTCGGTCTCCCGTCAGGTAAAAGCTGCCGTTTATTCCTCAAATGTAGTTCATGAAGTTGTCTCCGGTACAGTTATCCATCACTGCAGTTGAATTAGCTGCTAAACTGCTGGACGCTAAAACTGAGGGGGCGTCTGTTTGTTTACAATTCACAAAAGCAACGTGAACGTACGTGCTGCTCAGACTATGTAGAGTTACGCAATGAGGCAGGCAGGCAGCGTAGCCTCTGTACGGTACTGAAGTTAAACTCACTCACCAATAAAACACGAGCTAAGCCGCGGGCAAAATCCTTATTGAGTTCTTGGCGAAGCGGTTAGCATCGTCGCCTGCGGTGCGGGAGACCCGGGTTCGAAACCAACTCAGGGCAGATCAGGGCAACATAAAATAACGTTGTGATTCGGGGGCCGTTGCTCTCATTGTCATCAGTGCTTGCAGCTTTGAAATGTCCCGTTTTTGTTTTGTTTTTGTTTTCTGCGGGCATTGCAGTGTCCTCCAGACAAAATGTTGAATGACCCCCCCTCACTGACCTTTTTTTTTTAGTGGACCCACCCCTCAACAAAGAATATTATGACATGACCCTCCCCCCCCCCCCCCCCCCCCCTTTTCCTCCGGTGGCCCATTCCATAAATAACGAACGGTCCCTAAAGTGAGAAATCAAATTGAGTAGGTAATGAGTACTGAATCATTAGTTACCCTTTTTGTGTACCTTATAGTAACGTGAGACATCAAAAGGACTAGGTAATGAGTACTGAATCATTAGTTACCCTTTTTGTGTACCTTATAGTAAAGTGAGACATTCAAATGAGTAGGTAATGAGTACTGAATCATTACTGAATCATTAGTTACCCTTTTTGTGTACCTTATAGTAAAGTGAGACATCAAAATGAGTAGGTAATGAGTACTGAATCATTACTGAATCATTAGTTACCCTTTTTGTGTACCTTATAGTAAAGTGAGACATCAAAATGACTAGGTAATGAGTACTGAATCATTAGTTACTCTTTTTGTGCACCTTATAGTAAAGTGAGACATCAATATGAGTAGGTAATAAGTACTGAATCATTACCTAGTCATTAGTTACTATTTTTGTGTAAGGTACACAAACATTACAGTAGTTACTGATGAACTAATGAAGAACCAAAATAATCATTTGCCTCTATGTGCACCAAAATAACTTTTGTCTTCACGGGCACCAAAATTAGATTTTACCTGCACAGGTACACCAAAATAACATTTTTTTTATGTCCACACACAAGAAAATATGATAGAATGTAAAAAAAAGAGAGAAAGAAAAGAAAAGAAAAACCTTTGTAGCTTTCTTGTTTTAATAATAGCCTAATAAAAAATAACAAGTGTGTAGCATCCCCAGCTAAATGATGGTCACAAATGATGAAACTGATGGTTCACATTCCTTCATTCCATGGACCGTATTCAGTTGCAGACACACCGTAAGAGCTATGAGAAGAAGAAAATAAAATACAGTTACCTTTCCTTTTACATAAATGAAATTATTTTTAACTGCTTTTATCACATAAACAATCATGTAAGTTGACTCCCTTTTTATCTATTTTAATCAAAAGACAATATCCAAATGGAGTGCTGTATTACCATGAAATAAATATTTTTAACCGTTTGTTTTTAATCCAATAAACTCTTTTTAACCTTACCAGACCTCACATCAAACAGACAAAATACGTCCTGTTGCATTAATAAAACAATCAATGAGTTAGCTTAGCTTACATTGAAGTGAGATGGAGCTAAACTAAGCTAACTAAGCCGAGCTGCTAATGCTAATAGCTACCGCTAACCACAACATGTTCCATACATGAGACTATCAACGGCGACCAAACTCGAGCCGGACATAAATATAGCATGAAAAGGTAACAAAAACAAACCTTGTGCCCCTTATTAGCCAGGTGCTAGGGCGTTTCATGTAAGTTAGGCACACTTTTAGCATTGAAGACACTCTGGCCTTGCAGGCACACTGCCGGTAAAATCCGTAGCACCGAAAGTTTATGAGGTCTCGGCGAGACGCTTTCAAAATAAAAGCACTGAATATAATGTCTGCTTATATAAGAAATAAAGCCCTGACCTTGACTAATGTTCAGAAACTAAATAAATAAACATAAAAACAACAAATGAAGTAATGTTCTTATCATATTAAAGGTCATTTACAAAGTGTCATTTGTCTTTTATTTTGGAAACGAGATCATCATTTCCTGTGCACCTTTACTGTGAGGAGCAGTGAATTCACTTGGCACAAGAGAAGCAATGGACCATGCCACAAGAGCAGAAATGGACCATGCAGGGAAAAGCAAAAGAAGGAAAATCCCATTTCGACGATATCTCGAGGACGAGGGTGTGACCGTACAGTGATATTTTAATGGTATCTGTCTTTTTTTTTTTGGAAGATGTGTAAGATGACTCCTCAAATTTTACTATGCTAACTTTCTCCAAAGTGAATGTAGCCTTCTAAAACCTAGCATAGCATCGATGCTATGGTCGGTTAACAGAATGTAGCATCGATGCTACACTTGCACACGTTGTACAAAACATTAAATAACCTGTTAACTGCATCTGAATCGCGGGATTCT
Organism: Trachurus japonicus; assembly: GCF_045865225.1. Taxonomy (NCBI): domain Eukaryota; kingdom Metazoa; phylum Chordata; class Actinopteri; order Carangiformes; family Carangidae; genus Trachurus; species Trachurus japonicus. The sequence continues at coordinate 109,544 of NW_028220653.1, read as the reverse complement.
TTGCTTTCCTTGAATGGTGCCTCTATGAAAGTATGCTCAAGTGTTGCATTGATGCTAGCTCGGTTTAGCTCTGCTCTGCTCCCTTACATGACGCATATCGTCCCTTGTTGTCATAGAGGCACCATTCGAAAAATCCAGTGATTCAGATGCTGTTCACAACTCGTCTCTATCATATACGGTTCATAAGTTATTTAATATTTTGTCAAAAATGTGCAACCTCAGCATCAATGCTATGCTCGGTTTAGCTTCTCTTCCAGTGTCACGTGTTGTCGTAGAGTAGGGTTTCTCAACGGGGGCGGTACCGCCCCCCCAGGGGGCGTTCTGAACTTTGTGGAGGGCGCTGGGAGCGTGAGGGCTGAGAGGGGGGCGCTCAGGCAAAAATGGGGGGCGCCACAACTTGGCTTGTACAAAGTTCATTTGAGCTCTACTTTTTAAAATGTAATGGTTTCCCAACTTTTTAAGTGCAAATAACCGACATCAATAACCTACTTTTCAACTGATTTAACCCGCAAATATAACACTCATAGGGCCGGATTTACTAAGATCCCAGATAGCGGGCGCTATATCGTTTGCGACCGCTATAATATTGCGAGTTTGGTTAGTGCACGCAAAACAGGTGATCTACTAAGAGTAACCCGCTAAATGAAAACACGTGCAAACCGCAATATGTAAATGAGGGTTTTGCGCGTCGTAATCGTTTCCGCCATGGAGAGAGTGGACAGAGAGCTGGACGGACGAAGGGACAGAATGATATTTGATCCGATGCATACAATGACAGCATGTGTGTTCATCTCTCTCGCGCTCTGTTTAGATAAATAAACACAAATCGCTACAGGGCCCAACTCGTCATATAGTGACGAACAGGCAGCAGCTGCAGCGACAATCACGCACCTATAATATGTGTGTGTGTGTGTGTGCCGCCCGTGATCCAGTGGATTAATAGAGAGCTCAGGTGGGACACAAGGATCTAAACGCTCTGACCACTGACCGGTTCCAGGGTGCCATTCCGAAGGGCCGCCACTCCGAACGTTTACTTTAATTTGTCGGAATGCCGACCCTTAATTATTTATGGGAAAAGGGTGCCATTACGAACCTGAAAGAAAGGGTGCCATTCCGAACCTGAAAAAATCTTGAATGGTTTAAGGCACGGAGTAAACAAATCTTGTTACGGTGGTAGCGTAGTGGTCAGAGCATCTGATTTTGACGCGGTGGATCAGGGTTCGACTCCCGGGGGAGATACATGCTAACTGAGATTTTATTGGCCCCTACCTAACCTTTTTACTAAACTTAACCAACTCCTTTCTACATTGCCTAAACCTAACCAAAGCACAGAGCAAGGACATTTATTTTCAGCAGGAGTGCCGCGGTTGCATCAGACCATGGATGTAATGCATCAGACTCGCACCTGGGTGAAACTTTGGAGGCGGAGGGGGAGGGGGAGGGGCCGGTCGGGCGCTGTCCCCGCGGCGCGTCGTGTCAAGCCGGGCAGGAAGTCAAACCACGAGAGAATCCGGTCAATTTTCAAAATAAAACACATTCGGAACGGCGGCCCCTCGGGAAGTTCGAAATGACGGACCTTCGGGAATTTTCGGACTGGCAGACCGTCGGAATGGCGGTCCTTCGGAATGGCGGTCGCCCCCCCCACTGACCAGAGGGATCAAACACGGGTGAAGACAGCGGTGACGTGTCTCAGTCCGGGACCGGGACCGAGAGACGGAGCTGAGCAGCCAGGTGAGAGGAGAGGAGAGGAGAGGAGCGCACTGCAGGACAGACGTGCCCCGTGCGTAACGGCGCGTAAAAGACCTTTAACACGGCTGAAAAACTGTTACAGAATTACCCAGACGTGAGGAAATGCAGAGATGTAAGATCACGGGGCTCTGGCAGGTATCAAACCAATAAACGCATACGTTTTCACAAAGTTGTATCAGTTAGTACATGGTTTTCAGACGTGGTAAATAAAGACGCAAAAACAGCCACCGCAATCTCTTCCTGGTTTGGTAAATCACATTGCACGCGCTAAATAAATCTATTTGCATCTACTCCTCCCAGTATTTTGCACGTTCTGGCTGAAACGCCCATATTTACATATTCATCAAGGCAAACACGCTAAATGGATCGCACGTGCTATTCTGCCCGTGTGAGGGACGCAATCCTCGGTGCGTCCGGTTAGTAGATCAGGTTCCACGTGTGTTTGCGCGTGCAATCACGTTTGCACACATTTTAATACACGCAAACCTTTAGTAAATCCGGCCCATAATGCGGGAAATTCCCGCACACGTTTCAAACCAACCATAGTGCGCAGTACAGGAGCGCTGCGTCAGACGGTCTGACTTAAATGACACACACACGTCTTTGTTTGGATAGGCTAGTTTACCTATACTGAATGAAGTTGGATGGATTTTTGTATACCAAGTATACAGCCAAACATTAGTGTAGGCTACAGGATGAAGAGAGAGGATCAGAGCTCCTCTGACAGCCCGTGCCTGCAGGAGCAGGTGCGCTGTCTTTACAGGTGAGGCACACGCACATGTCCGCCCGACTTTACCTGACAGGGTTTTCCTGCCGATCTAAAGTGACTTTTGGCCGCCACCTTAATAGTTACAGCGTGCATGTGGGGTTGTTCAGATTGAATGATGATGCGTCTTGCACAAACCCCCGTTTGATGAGGGAAGCCCCCTCCAAGACGTGTGCATTATAGAAGAGAAACACATCTCTGACTTGTATCATTAGAACAGGTCATGTCCTGTGATTTTCACCCTCCATTTAATAGAAGGGGAACAATATCATAAAGACTGACACTGAGTTTGCGAACTGAAAAAAATAAAAAATAAAAAATTGAGCCGCTGTGTAGTTGCAGCAGGGCCGGATCAATACCCCCAGGGGCCCCTGTCCCCCCTAACATCCACACCCTTAACCATCTGAGGTTGAAGGCCATTTTCTAAATTTTTTCCATTAAATTCACCTTTTTTAAGTACTTGCAAATGTAACAATACCTGGGTCATCAAGTATACCCCAGCAGCCCCGGCATAACCACCCCTGCCTGTAAAGCTAGGTTTCCACCGAATCTTTTTTTTTTCTTTTTCTTTTTTACCGCAACATAGGGTTCACCTCATGATATCGTTTGTATTTTGAGCATTAAAACTTCCATAGTCCATAGTTTTCTTTGTTTGATATGTCAAGAGACTTTTGGTTAAGTGACCATGGATAGCTCCCTTATCATTACCATCATTACAGGCCATTTTTGTTCTAGAGACCTGTAAAAAAATAAATAATTTGGGCCAAATTCTGGAAATTCGAAGTCCGATTTTTGAAAATTTTCAAATCCCTTGTGAAAACACACCTTCAGTCATGAGGACAAGCTGTTTTGGTGCTTGAACTATGTTTACCAGTCTTAGCTTCACAAAAGCAGTGAAATATAAATAAAGTAACAGATTAGTGTAGAAAACAAGTTTTGTAACAAATTGTTTTTTTTGTTGTTGTTTTTTTTTTGGGGGGGGGTGGGGGCAGTCATAGGATCATGGTATGGTCAGGGGGGCGTTTGTTCAAAAAAGGTTGAGAACCACTGTCGTAGAGGCACCTTTCAAGGACCCTCGGAAAGCGGATTTAACCCCCGATTCAGATGCTGTTCACAGCTCGTCTCTATCATAAACGGTTCATAAGTTATTTAATGTTTTGTAAAACATGTGCAAGCGTAGCAACAATGTAACGTTCGGTTAAAGGTGTACAGAAAAGAAAATTGAATTTGAGCCCACTCTGGATCATAAAATTAATGTAATAACTCATCTTTCAGACGATGTAGGTCAAACTTTGTGCAAAATTCTATTTTTGAGTAAATCCGGGATGAAAGTGTGTATTTTTTTTTCCGCATTAGACAATGCAGGCGCACGGATTATACGTCAGCCTGTACACGATTCATCAGCCACTGATATTGGATCCGTAATCCGTCATTCAAACGTCTGAGACACGCACACACACACCAAGCTCGGTCTCGCCCCAAGCTTTGAATATCCCACCCGCTCGATAACGACCAATCAAATTCGTTTTCCTTACTCGGGTAAACTCGTGTTGCAGCTCGTGACAACTCGGCGCGACAAACAGGACAAACGGCCATTTCTGTACACCTTTAACCAAACTACGGTCGGTTTTAGAGAGCTAAATTCACTTTGGACAAAGTTATCTTACAGTAAATTTGAGGAGCAATCTTACCGAATTTGTATATATTAAAAAAAAGAGAGAGATACCATTAAAATGTACTTATACTGTACGGTCACATCCTCATCCTCGAGATATAGAACGTCTCTGATATAAAGGTAAAGGTAAAGGTACTTTATTGGTCACATATACAGCTAGTACAGTGAAATTCTTTCTCTGCATTTAACCCATCCCTGAGGAGCAGTGGGCAGCCACGGTGCAGCGCCCGGGGACCAACTCCAGATTATGAGCCAGTGCCTTTGGTCAGGGGCACTGACTGGAGGATTAACCTAGCCGACATATTTTTAGTGGTGGGAGGAAACCCACGCAGACACGGGGAGAACATGCAAACTCCACACAGAAAGGACCTGGGCGGCCGGGGATTCGAACCCAGGACCTTCTTGCTGTGAGGCAACAGTGCTAACCACTGTGCCGCTGTGCCGCTGTGCCGAGATGGGAGCTTCTGCTCTTCCTTGCTCTGTCCATTATTTCTCTCATCGTCGTCAAATGAATTCACTGCTCCTCACAGTAAAGCTGCACAGGTGAGCCACCGGAATTGAAGATCTTGTTTCCAAAATAAAAGACAAATGACTTTTTTTTTTTAAGCAAGTAAGCTACAAAGGTTTTTGTTGTTGTTGTTGTTGTTGTTGTTGTTGTTTTACATTCTATGTCATTTTGGTGCACATGGAGGCAAATGATTATTTTGGTTCCTCATTAGTTCATCAGTAACTACTGTAATGTGTGTACCTTACACAATGTAATGTGTGTACCTTACACAAAAATAGTAACTAATGATTCAGTAATGATTCAGTACTTATTACCTACTCATTTTGATGTCTCACTTTACTATAAGGTACACAAAAAGGGTAACTAATGATTCAGTAATGATTCAGTACTCATTACCTAGTCATTTTGATGTCTCACTTTATTATAAGGTACACAAAAAGGGTAACTAATGATTCAGTAATGATTCAGTACTCATTACCTAGTCATTTTGATGTCTCACTTTACTATAAGGTACACAAAAAGGGTAACTAATGATTCAGTACTCATTACCTAGTCATTTTGATGTCTCACTTTACTATAAGGTACACAAAAAGGGTAACTAATGATTCAGTACTCATTACCTAGTCATTTTGATGTCTCACTTTACTATAAGGTACACAAAAAGGGTAACTAATGATTCAGTACTCATTACCTACTCATTTTGATTTCTCACTTTACTATAAGTAAAGTTTAATAGTGAGTTCCTCATTCATTCCAAATTTGTTTCATAGTAAATAACTACTCTAAATTTTGTGCACCTCAAACAACTTTACTGTGAACCACGGTGTGATCAGTATACAGTACTACACAGCCCCATGATACATTAATTTAGCCTACCAAACATGTGACAAACTATCATATTTATTTCGAAGGCAACATGGATGGTCATATTGATGTGTATGTGGTCTGAAATTAATGAATAAAATCTTCTAAAGAATCCTGCTGTCTGTGATTTTTTTAAGGAACTACTAATGTAAAGATGAAGCTGAAGAAATGAAAAACCACTCATTATGTGTCACTTTAGGTCATAAAGGTTAACTACTGGACATGTTATTGAGTAATGATTCTGTACTGATGAAGTAACTAATCATCAAGTTGTGATTAACTTTCTATGAAATTTGATCATGAGTTAATTAAGAACTGATCATTAATAGTTCCTCATTAGTTCCTCATTAACTACTCCTCTGAAATTTGATCAGGGGTTCCTGAAGAACTGACCATTAACTAATAGTTAGTTAATCATTAGTTCCTCAGTAACTACTCTAATTTTGTGTATCTCATTTCCCTAACTAACTACTCATTAGTTCCTCAGTAACTACTCCTCTGAAATTTGATCAGGGATTCCTGAAGAACTGACCATTAACTAATAGTTAATTAATCAGTAGTTCCCCAGTAACTACTGTAATTTTGTGTACCTTAGTTCCTCAGTAACTACTCTAATTTTGTGTAGCTCAATTCCTCACAAACTACTCATTAATTCCTCATTAGTTACTCATTAACTACTCTAATTTTGTGTACCTTATTGTAAAGTGTTACCCATTTGTTTGTTTACTGCTGTATTGTAAATGTTATAAACTACCTAAACTAACTAGTTTTATATGTATATAACGGTGTATATTTAGGTAGGGTTATCTGTAGAGAAGAACAGGGCTGAAATAGGATACAGAGATGGGTAAATGTTCAGCATTTTATTTTTCCCTTTCCTGACCTCTCATACTCATTTCCAAAAGATGATATACTGATTTCCATAGGGTTTATTTAGTGTTATAGCTTTTATTATTGTTATTTTATTATTTATCTATTTATTATTTGTAAGGTTTTCTTTATATGCTGTGTTGTAGGCTAGGAAGCCAGAGAATTACAATTTAGTGCCCACATTTGAATTCACTATTTATCATGTGCATGTGAACACTAACCTGAACAATCTCTAATTTTTATATATATATTATTGTCATGTGTATACACAGGTATGAGGATAATGGACCCTACACTGAGGCCTACCCAGAGAGGGCATGGGAGGAGGAGACAGATGAGGTCCAGGGCCCGTATTCCTAAAGATTCTAAGAATCCTCTCAGAGAGCTCCTAACTTAACCTAAAAATTCCTAGCAAGGAGTCTTAGCTTAGGAGTGATTCCAGAACACTCTCAGAGAACTCTGAGCAAGGAGTGGACAGAAACTCCTATCTTAGTGAGGAGGTGTGGTTGACCCCCGTTGCTAGGTATGAGTCATCATTTCAAACGCTGTGATTGGTTGATCCTAAAAGTTAGATAAAGAGCACCCGCCCCATGTGTTGAGGCTATAGTCCTCACTGCAGGTGGCCCCGGTTCGAATCCCTAGTGGAGCAGTCCTATCCTGCATGTCTTTCTGCCTCCCATTTCCTGTCTCTCTCTCTCAACTGTTCTGTCAATTAAAGGCCAAAATGCCCAAAAAATATACTTTTGGTGATAATGGGCAAAGGATAGACCCTCAAATCGATAAATTTAACCATAAAATCCAATCTTATGAAGACTGTGTAATTGTAAAAATTATTTCACATAAAAGAAAATATCTGTTAAATGAATAGTAAGCTATACTTTAAAATTATCCTACAAAATGTGTGAAAACTTGCACAGTATTCACATAGTGAAACTTAGATTTATTTGCTTATATTAATTACCATGCTGGTAATTTTTGCACTTTCAACTTTCCAACTCAATTTGGTATTAACAAGGGTAAAATGGCTCAGCTTTAATCAGTGTCTGTGATTGCTGACCGGCCTATAAGAATCAGTGTTGGTTGGCTTTGAAATCTACCACAAACCAGTGAACAGCAATGGAGAAGAAAAGAACAAGGAAATCCAACTGGACAGAGGAACAGGAACAATCTGTAGCGTTTCATTAATTCACTGTCATCCAGTGTTTGGAGAATATCTGTCCTGCCCATGGATGTATTATATTAACTGGATACCGGACCGGAAAATGGCCGCCGTTCATTTCAATGGAAGTTGCTCGCCTGGCGCATACGCCGAAAAAGTTTCTGACTTCCGGGTTTACTTCCGTGTTATGCGGCCCATAGAGCATGCGCAGTTGAGTCACCCCCCATAATGCTCTGCGGTCTCCCATCATGCCCTGGGGCAATGAGAACAAGCAACCGCCGTTCTAGTTTTGGCGCTGCGCGTTCATGTATGTGTTACTTGTGGATTTAAGGAATGAGTATTAAGACTTTTACAGGACTCACACGGACTTTAAAACAAAGATAATGATTTAAAAAGTAAGACGGCCGATCGTAGGTTTACTACGGTCGTTTATATGATCGTTAAATCGTTTTGACAGTTAATTAATATACACTGAAAACGAGTTAGTCCGAACCTGTAAGCTTAAATCACAATGGAAAATAAATCATAATTAACTGTATTTTTGTTAAACATGACAGAGATGACCCCAGAACACCTCAAATAATGTAATGAGGCTTTACTCTTACCTTTTTTATATTGAAGAGTATATTTAACTTGCTGCACAGTTCACCAGTTGTATCTACAGGACGTTGGTGGAGGTATTATAAACTTAGTCACACGTGTTTTGTTTTTATCAACCACAGCTGTGATTAAAGAAAATTAGAGCTCTTTGGCAAATGCATCTTCCTTTTAATAATTGTCTGTACTGGCTGTGTTCATAGTTTCATCATCATCATTAAGCCTTCAGGTGGATGAGGCTCTTTGTAATTCCACAGTTTAACCTTACAATATTTCCACAACACGCAGAATATCAGTGTCCACTAATACAGCTGTTACAGAACCAGACATTTTAATTAAACACGAATGCCCCAGACACAGTTGCAGATGTTGGATTTGGTAGAAGAAGAAAAAAGTCACAAGCATGTTTGTTTTTTTCCTAACAATTTAATAACATGATTATGAGTTTAAGTGATCATTTAGCATACTGACATTGAACAAACACACACTGACGACGGTGAGGAGGGTGAGGAGGAGGAGGAGGAGGAGGAGGAGGAGGAGGACGTCCACGGTTCTTCCTCCGGCCCCGGTGAAGACGGGGAGCAGCTGCACCGTCAGGACACACACACGACACACACCGACCATGGAGGAGTCTGGACAAGTCTCGGTTTACATTTTACCACCGTGGCATTAATTAAACCGTAAAATAAATTAACGTGAACGGAGCAACAGGTGTAGAACATCAGCCGCGATGAGACACTGTTGACAAACACATACAACATAAATGACTTATCAAGCTAAAATTACTGAAAAATATGGGTTTTACAGGGAAAGTAATGTAAAACAGTCCGGTTTCACGTCAGTAAATGCAGTCACTACGAGGCAATCTCATCAATTAAAACGTTACGTTTAAGAATACGAGTTGACGAGAGGCTAATAACAGACATTAAATATCATAAAGTTAAATTAACTCGATGTGACCAAACAAAAACTCACCTTTGAGCCGTGTTTTCCACTTTTCTGAGTGATTTTAGCGCCGGACAGCGTCTCATTAGTTTCAGGCATCCTCGGTCCCGAGACACACACGACCGCGCACTGCGAGTGCACGGACACAGCCGTGACGTCACGGCCAGAAATGAGACTTTTCTGTGGCTTTTCTGGCCGTTAGAAAACATTTTGACGGATAAAAAGTCCATGACTTAAAAATATAGAATACAAAGATTAGTAATTAACGGAGGTTACAGCTGGAGGTGTCCTGTGAACAGTTTTACAGGCTTCTCTTTTACTATTGCGGTCTATGGGAAAAATCCTTTCTGGGCCGCATGGGATTTTTTGTTGCAGTACCACGGGTGGCCACTGGGAAAAATCGGCGTGCCTGCTGAGAGGATTACAGGGGGGCTGGTCCTGCCTCTTCTGTCCACCATTTTGTCCTCTGCTTAGGGAACTCCTAAGCCACTTAAAAGTCCTCTTCCCTACTCTTAACAGATTCCACCTTAGGAGCTCTCTTAAGAGCTAGGATTCTTTAGGAATAGCTTTTATCTTTACTAGGATCTACTCTTAACTTTTAGGAGAAATTCTAAGAAAACATCATGATTCTAAGAATTTTCTTAGAATTTGGCCACTAGGAGCAACTCTTTGCACTAAGAATCTTTAGGAATATGGCCCCAGGTTTTTTAATAGTTATGAACAGTTATTTTCACTCAGACTTTTATGGATGCTTAATGAGACACTCAACTTTGATATAATATAAGCATTTTTGATATTACAAGCCAGGTTTCCACAGGCTTTAAGAAAAAGATTCAATTAGCATTTGCTAAATATGCCGAAAATTTATGCGGGTTTGTGGGAAATGGCCATTTCACTATGTATCATTTCACTATGTACTCACTATGTATCTGAGAAATATATGTGTGTGTGATTTGCTTATAATACATGTCACTGACTTATACAAGAAAAATGTACACTGTGTTCTGGTGAAGCCTGCTTCTTAGGAGAAGTTCATATAAGGACAGCATCAGTTAAGATTGTGTAAGACCACAGCAGATACAACGCAGAGGTTTCCTGTGCAGGTGTGAGATATCAACCTTTAGCTGAACACAACTCCCTAATAGGGAGTAGGATGAGTAACTCCTAAACAGGGTATGGTACGGAGAGGAACCAAGGCGGTGAGTGATGATAGAGAAAGAGTATAAGAAATAGTGAAAGGGTCGAGCTTTTTCAGAACACAGGGCGCTCGGCTCAAGACACAGATCTTCTGTATTGTGTTCTCCAAAGATCTTTGCTTAATAAATGCTGATGATATATCAACTCTAATTCTCTCGTGCAACTGGTTCTTTCCTTGCATCAAACCAACCGCGGGGAAGTCAGAGAACGACTTCAACAATTTGGGGGCTTTCGTCCGGGATGCAAGGAGGGGGACGAAAATCCGGCAAAACAGGATCAAGCACCAACAACACCGCAACCAGGGTCGACCCAAATAAATAAGGTAAGCAGAAACCTGTTTTAACGAATTCTGCACATTGGGCATTTCAAATTGCTTTGGTTGCAGTGTTGGAGTGTGAGATCAGTAAAAAGCCGAGAGAATAAGAGTAATACATAGGTTGAAAGAAAAAGTAAGAATTTAAAGGACAAATAGTGTCGGTTTAGAGCCCCGTGGAGGGAAGAGCCCTCCTAAAAGCAACCACTAAAAGTCACCCTAGACTGTGGCAAGTCCCACTGTCCTCTGACGAGGGGACAGAGCCTGCGGTAGGCGGCTGGGTGTAGTTAGTCCCGGGGAATTAAGGGTCCCCCAAATTAACAGAAATAAAATAAAATTGTTGTACTGATAATTAATGGTAAGTAGTTTTATATGTCGTATGAAAAGTGTTGACAAGATCATTTTTTCTCTGCATGAGACATCGTGGCACGGAGGACAACAGAGAGAGACAGAGAAAAAAGAAACTCAACACCACGGTAAGAACACCACACCAAGGGAGATAAAAGGGAGGGGTTGCCTCAGTGTCAATAGATCTTGGTGCGGAACAGTGTTTAGACAGAGTCAACAGCTGTGGAAACCTAGCGGTGATAACGTAAACAGCTGGCTGCGGAAACCTCACGGTGTCAACGCAAGCGGCAGACTCTTGTCTTTGGATCAGTTGCCAGGGACGTATGTGCCATACTAACTGATCAGCTGTGCCTACCGCCCCAAAGATCACTGGGTCAGTTGCTCGGAACGTAAGTGTCATACAAACTGACTGGCTGAGGTGACATTTTAACAATGGATGGGGAATTTGATAGGGAACTAGACGAAGGGGGGTGGGGTACATCGTACACCTGGAAGCCTCTTATGGTTCAAATTCAACTTGTGACTAAAACAGCAGGAGTGGTATCAAAAGAACAAAAGAAAAAGAGGGACGGTATAGAGAAGGAGATTCGCGAAAAACTCGAAGAAGCAATAAGAGAAGAGGGAAAAGACGGCTCCGAGGTAGAACCATTAGGCCGCATTATCTGGGATAGGGAAAATAAATACAAAGAAGAGAGAGACAAAGCCAGGCAGGAAGAAGAAAAAGCAGGACTAATACAAAAGAACAAACTGCAAAAACAAGCAAAACTGGCAGAGAAAGCTAGAAAGTGGTGGATGGCAGCAGGACTCTGGTGGCAAAGCATCCAGCATTTAACTAAACAGAACAAGAAGGAAGGAGAGATGGAGGAAAAACAGCCACCTCCGTACGCTCCTCCAACCCTCCTACTCACAAAACAGCCGCCTCCGTACGCTCCTCCAACCCTCCCACCCACGCAAGGGAGTAACTCACCAGGCCTGTATCCATTATTAAAGGTACATGGTGGAGAAACATTTGTCAGTAGTTTTCCACAACCTGAAGGGGGGACTCCCACTGCCCCGAACACAGACGGAGAAAAAGGAGCACGAGGTGAGAGCAAAGACAGCCAACCATTTGATGATAGGGAGAAAAGAGAAGGAGGACAGGACCAGGGAACGCTAAAGAAGCTCGAGAAAATATTAGAGGAGATTGAACAGGAAGAGAAGGTGAGGAATGCGATAGAGAAGGAACAAAAGGAGAGACAGCTGTGACTGAGACAAGAACGGGAAGCCGAGAAGAGTAGTAAGAAAACGAGTGAGATTGAGTTGTTTACACCCAACAATAACAACGCCTCAGGTAGGGGTAAAGTAGGATTCCACATCAGTAACAACGCCTCAGGTACGGGTAACGTAGGATTAAGCATAGATGGAAATTGGGATGGTCATCAACGGGCAACAGAAATAACAGGAAAAGTACAGGGAGAGTGGGTTCAGGATCAGGACTTGGAGCGGCCATGGGAAGGACAGGGTGCGATGGGAGGATTGGGTGAGGAAACAGAAGAAGAGGTAGAAACTGAGGAAGAAGAGGAAGAAACCAAGGAAGAAAAGAGAAGGAGGGAGATAGAAACGGTGAGACGGGCATGGTCATCAGGTCCGCTTAGCTACTCCACGCCCAGGATAGGACATAGTTATAATCTCAGAAGCAAACACGATGAGGGAGAGCGTCTTTTTAATCAGCAACGGAGTAATGGGTACAAACAGGGACATACTTGTGGCCTGAGATACAGACACACAGGCGAAACCAAACAATTGCCTCTTATGGCGGCCGATCATGGAAGAACTAAGTATAGGGCATTTGGACTAGGGGATGTGCAGGCTTTGGTAGACAAGCTGCCTCCAGTATCAGAAGGCGGCGCGTTATGGCTAGGAAAATTAGATAGCCTAACCGCAGGACAAACCTTGGCGTTAGGGCTGGGCGATATGAGAAAAAATCCTATCACGATAATTTTTTTCATATCAGTCGATATCGATATATATCACGATAGGACTCAAGTCACTGTTTTTGTCAAGCCTAAATGTTCCATCATACTCACAAGTGAGATTTGAAGATATCAGAAGGTTATTTCTGATTTAAAAATTTATTTTTCGTCAAAAATTGAACATTTCAGATGTATTGATTAACATATAAAAGCAATGAGTAGCCTAATAACAGTTTCAGATAAATAAAACTGGTATTATATACAGATAGTTTCAACCAAATAATTTGATTGGACAAGAGACATACATGAGTGCTGATATACAGTACAACAGCACTGGGTCTTTTTACAGACATTATCACTCCGCTGTTCAGGCGTTCTTTAACATTACATCAGACAGGAGTTAGGTCAGACTAGAGCCAGGCTCCCCATACAGGAGCTGCTCCATCTCTCGGGGGGCGACCGCCATTCCGAAGGACCGCCATTCCGACGGTCTGCCAGTCCGAAAATTCCCGAAGGTCCGTCATTTCGAACTTCCCGAGGGGCCGCCGTTCCGAATGTGTTTTATTTTGAAAATTGACCGGATTCTCTCGTGGTTTGACTTCCTGCCCGGCTTGACACGACGCGCCGCGGGGACAGCGCCCGACCGGCCCCTCCCCCTCCAAAGTTTCACCCAGGTGCGAGTCTGATGCATTACATCCATGGTCTGATGCAGCCGCGGCACTCCTGCTGAAAATAAATGTCCTTGCTCTGTGCTTTGGTTAGGTTTAGGCAATGTAGAAAGGAGTTGGTTAAGTTTAGTAAAAAGGTTAGGTAGAGGCCAATAAAATCGCAGTTAATATGTATCTCCCCCGGGAGTCGAACCCTGATCCACCGCGTTAAAAGCAGATGCTTTCACCACTACGCTACCACCGCAATTAAGCTTGTTTACTCTGTGCCTTAAACCATTCAAGATTTCTTTGAATGGAGCCTCATCAATTTTCAAAATAAAACACATTCGGAACGGCGGCCCCTCGGGAAGTTCGAAATGACGGACCTTCGGGAATTTTCGGACTGGCAGACCGTCGGAATGGCGGTCCTTCGGAATGGCGGTCGCCCCCCGAGAGATGGAGCAGCTCCTGTATGGGGAGCCTGGCTCTAGTCTGAAAAAATGGAGGAGAACGAGTGACCGCGAAAAGACGTGGTACGTCATGTTTACATTAACCCAGATTGATTGAACTCTAATACAGTAGGTGTAAACAACCCTAAACTTTAACCACGGAGACAGCAGGCAGTCGGAGCGGCTCGCCGTCACACATCAAAGGGAGCACAGTCACGGCGTGGCCGCTCTGCTGCTGCTGCTGCTGCCGCCGCCGCTGCTGCTCCTCACACCAGAGCGACACGGTTCAGCTGTGCCGACCTAAACACTGGCCACTTGCGAAGCAAGCGCTAACCGTGGCGATTTCTCTTCCTATTTCTTATACAGCCGGGTTTAGGCTGAGAATGATCGCTAATTAGACGGGCCACGTCAGGACCGAGCGGTCGCGCCCACAACCCTGGTCATCGGGGACTCGATTGTGAGGCACGTCCGCATGAGGGGGGCGTTCACCATGGCGTTTCCCGGAGCCACCGTTGCGGACATCACCGGGAAAATTCCGGACATCCTGAGCTCCCATCCGCAGGCAAGAAGGATTATCATCCACGCAGGGGCAAACGACATCGCCAGGCAACAGTCCGAACTTTTAAAACAAGATTTTATCCACCTTTTTAACTCCGTCTCACAGTCCCAGGTGACTGTTTTTATCTCCGGCCCCACCCCCACCTGCGGCAGAGGGATCGGCAGCTTCAGCAGGCTGCTCAGCCTCAACACCTGGCTCTCCTCTGTCTGCAGCTCACACCAGGTAGGCTTCGTTAATAACTTTGACATTTTCTGGGAGAGGCGACATCTTTTTGGGTCGGACGGGCTCCACCTGAACAGGGCAGGTGCCCGCATGCTGGCTGCTAACCTGGCATACGGCACACAGCATGCCAATCAGCCCAAACCCGCACCAGCTGCTCTGTCCCCCTCCGATTGATGTCCCCCTGGTCCATGCTCCTACGCATTCAGTTCCACCTTCCACCATACACTCAATACCGGACTTGGACCTCTGCACATCAACACTTCACCCATTCCCGTTATCATTACACACCATCACCACATCAGACACTACCACACCCACTCTGTGAACTTTCACAATCTCAGATCACTCACACAACAATCCACCTCTCCCATCAACAAGCCACCTGTCACCATCAACATGGCACTTTTTAATGTTCGCTCTCTTTTAAACAAGACCTTTTTAATGAATGATGTGATTTTAGATAACAAGTTAGACTGTCTTCTTTTAACCGAGACATGGCTTGGCACTGACGCACCTGCTGTTCTCACTGAGGCTTCCCCACCAAATTATAATTTTTTATTCTCTACTAGAGAGGGTAGAAGAGGAGGAGGCACGGCATCAATCATAGACAATTCACTTAACTCAAATGGAGTGTTTTTTAACAGTTATGCATCATTTGAATACCATGCCTTTACTTTTAGCAGTCCTCCAATTATTTGTCTTACTGTATACAGACCACCCCATTACTCGAGCTCTTTTATCAGTGAATTTTCAGAGCTTTTATCTATTATTCACACCTCTTTTAGCAGGATTTTAATAACTGGTGATTTTAATTTACACGTTGACGACACCTCGGATCCAATATCCAGAGAGTTTTTAAATCTTTTAAGTTGTCTTGATTTTAAGCAGCACGTCGCACAGCCGACTCACAACAGAGGACACACCCTGGACCTGGTCATAACCCATGGCCTGTCCATCGGTGTGTCCTCTGTTGTCGACCTGGCTGTGTCTGACCATTACTGTGTGTTTTTTAGCATCACCAGTTTTAACCGAGAGGAGGCCCCAGTGAGAACAGTGAGGAGGCGCTATCTTACTTCTGAAGTGGCTGCAAATTTTATGGAGATTTTACAGAGCACTCCTGCTGAAATTTTACCTGCACCTTGTGATTTTATCGTTGATAATTTTAACAGTAGACTGAAGTCAACTCTGGACTCAGTAGCTCCACTTTTAACTAAAACAGTAAAAAGAAAACCAACACCCCCGTGGAGAAAAAACAATGAAATCAATGAACTGAAAAGAAAATGCAGGAGTGCCGAGAGAAGATGGAGGAAAAGTAAACTGATAATTCATTACGAGATTTTATGTCAACAACTCAAAACTTACAATAATGCAGTCAAAAAGGCACGAATTTCCCATTTCTCACAACTCATCACCATCAATAAAAACAACCCCCGGTTCCTCTTCTCCACTTTTAATGTTTTAACAGGTGCTAATTCTAATAACGTTTTTAAGGCACCAACAGATGATCTTTGTGAGAACTTTGCAGACCACTTCAGAACCAAAATCAAGGACATCAGATCCTGCCTTTTATCCCATCAGGTTTTATCTGTTGACACTGAACTGTTGTCCTTGCCTGAGGAAACACTGGAGAGTTTTGCCCTGGTTGATGCAAGGACGCTTGGTCGAGTTTTCTCCCAAGTAAACCCAACAACCTGCCTTTTAGATCCCATTCCCACATCACTCTTAAAATCATTTTATGGATTCTTTGAGGAACAGTTTTTAAACATCATGAATTGCTCTCTTCAGACGGGTGTCTTCCCCACCGCCTTTAAAACGGCGGTGGTGAAGCCCCTTCTGAAGAAGAGCAATTTAGATCCAAGTATTTTTAATAACTACCGACCTGTATCCAACTTACCATTTTTAAGTAAAGTTTTAGAAAAACTGGTTTTTAACCAAGTTAATGACTTTTTAAACAGAAAGAACATTTCAGAAAAGCATCAGTCTGGTTTTAGGAAATACCACAGTACCGAGACAGCACTTTTAAAGATTTTAAACGACATCAGGTGGAATTTAGATAATAAAAAGCTCACAGTGTTGGTTCTACTGGATCTAAGCGCTGCTTTTGATACAGTAGACCATCACATTTTATTAAATAGGCTTAGACACCTGGTGGGCCTCTCTGGTACTGTTTTTAACTGGTTTTGTTCTTATCTCACAGACCGATGCTTTTATGTAAGTATGGATACATGTTCCTCGGAAATCCATGAAATTGGATGTGGGGTTCCCCAAGGGTCAATTTTAGGTCCACTTCTTTTTAATCTGTACATGCTGCCCCTTGGGGACGTCATCAGGAGGCACGGCATCAGCTTCCATAGTTATGCTGACGATACGCAACTGTACATCGCCGTGTCTCCTGATGACACAGGGCCAATTGATGCCCTTTTTAACTGCATTTTAGACATCAAGTCATGGATGGCAGTGAATTTCCTACAGCTCAACCAGGACAAAACTGAGGTTTTAGTCATTGGTCCTGAAGGCCAGAGAGAGAAACTTTTACCAAAACTACAGGATCTTAAACCAACACAGTCAGTAAAAAATCTGGGCGTGATTTTTGACTCTGAGCTGAATTTTCTTCCACATATCAAAAATATGACAAAAATAGGTTTTTATCATCTTAAAAACATAGCCAGAGTCCGCCCGTTTCTCTCTCAGGCCAGTACGGAGGTGCTGATGCATGCTTTTATCACCTGTCGATTAGATTATTGCAATGCCCTGCTCTCTGGTCTTCCCAAAAAGAGTATTTTTAATCTCCAATTACTACAGAACTCAGCCGCACGAGTGCTGACGAGGACCAGAGGGCGGGAGCATATTACACCAGTTTTAGAGTCGCTGCATTGGCTCCCCGTACGCTTCAGGATCGATTTTAAGGTTCTTTTACTAGTTTTTAAATGTCTTAACGGCCTTGCGCCCTCTTATTTATCTGACCTGCTTTTACCATATCAACCCTCGCGGACCCTGAGGTCCTCCGGCACCGGCCTTTTATCCATACCAAAACCCAGAACCAAAACCCATGGTGAGGCGGCATTTAGCTATTATGGCCCCCACCTGTGGAACAGCCTGCCGGAGAGCCTCAGGGCCGCAGAGACAGTTGATATTTTTAAGGGAAGGTTAAAAACACACCTTTTTAGTCAGGCTTTTAACTAGATTTTAAATTCTTCTCATGGTTCTATCTTATTTTATGTTTCTGCTTCTATCTGGCTTTTAAAGTTGTTATTAACCTTAAATAATTTTACTTGTTTTACTTATTTTATTTATTATCTTACATATTTTTATTTATTTATTTGTTTATTTACTTTTTATCCTTTTTAAACTGTTTACCCTGTTAACTTATTTTTTCAGGGTTTTTATCCTATCTTATGTTTTTAGTTTTTAACTCCAGTGTTTCCTCAGGGGGGTCTTCCACACTGGGAGCTGTGTCTGGGCTGCTGCTGGGGGCGCTGTCCCTGGGTCCCTTCGGCTCGGCTGGCTGTGGTCTGCCGGGGTCGGGGGGCCTGGGCGCTGGTGCCCCCTGTGGCACGGCCTGCGACTCCTCTCAGTGTGGACGGCCCCAAAGATAGCGCTTCCTCAATCCTCAGTGTCATGCCATGTCTCCCTAGCGTCAGTAGTGAGAGAGTGTGTGTGTGTGTGTGTGTGTGTGTGTGTGTGTGTGTGTGTGTGTGTGTGTGTGTGTGTGTGTGTGTGTGTGTGTAGTATGGAGTGTGGGAGGGAGGGGTTTTTACTTGTAATTGTTTTATTTTCTATGTGTGTAAAGCACTTTGTGTTGCATTTTCCATGTATGAAAGGTGCTCTATAAATAAAGATTGATTTGATTTGATTTGATTTGCTTCGCAAGTGGCCAGTGTTTAGGTCGGCACAGCTGAACCGTGTCGCTCTGGTGTGAGGAGCAGCAGCGGCGGCGGCAGCAGCAGCAGCAGCAGAGCGGCCATGCCGTGACTGCGCTCCCTTTGATGTGTGACGGCGAGCCGCTCCGACTGCCTGCTGTCTCCGTGGTTAAAGTTTAGGGTTGTTTACACCTACTGTATTAGAGTTCAATCAATCTGGGTTAATGTAAACATGACGTACCACGTCTTTTCGCGGTCACTCGTTCTCCTCCATTTTTTCTTTCGAGGCAACACTCATTCTCTCTCTCTTTTTTACTGGCGATGCCCCGCTGCTGACGCCAGGCTGCAGCAGCCCAAACATTACCACGTGTTGTTGTGCTGTGTACAGTCTTCCTGTGCTGTGTCAATCTAACCTGGTTGGCTCAGCCAGTGGTTCAGCGCGGCGCAACTCTCGTTTTCATTGGCTGTTTCAAAACATGAATGAATGAAACCTATCGACTTTCTATCGACCACGTTTCATATTGCTATTGAGTAAAGTTATATCGCGATATATATCGTTATCGTTTTATCGCCCAGCCCTACTTGGCGTTGGGAGATTTTAGGGCTGTATAGTAGCAAACAGATGCATGACAGGAGCAGATGTGAGAGACATAGAAGAAGAAGCCCATACAGCTCGCGATTCAGATAATGTGCGGTTTACGTCTGTGAGTACACGAATAAGCAAAGCAATGTGAAGCAAATACCCTCTACCCATGACTGCAGTGGTGCCCAAAATAAAGTGGGACAGTAACCAAAATCCCAGAGATTTTCTAGATAAATGTAAGGACATGTGGATGCGTCACACAGGGACACATCCTGGAAAAGCAGGGCTGCAGAGAGAGTTGTATCGCCAGGCTATCCTGGAGGGGGTGCCAAAACCTGTAAAGGAAGCCATAGCCAACAACCCTGATTTGGCGGGAAGCGAGTCACAGGTGTGGGACAAGCATCTAGTCCACCACCTATCCAGAGCCCAAGATAGAGAAAACCAGGAGGGTG
Organism: Trachurus japonicus; assembly: GCF_045865225.1. NCBI lineage: Eukaryota > Metazoa > Chordata > Actinopteri > Carangiformes > Carangidae > Trachurus > Trachurus japonicus. The sequence goes on along the minus strand of NW_028220653.1, from coordinate 89,829 downwards.
AAAACCTCAAGGAGCTGCAGGCACAATTGCTTAAACTCCAATTAGGCGAGGCGCGACAAAAAGCTACAGAAAAGAAAAAAGAACCTAAGGTCGAGAAAGCCAAGGTAATGTTGGCCTCGGCGAGACCGGAGTTTCCGGATCTCTATCCGCGACCCTCCTGGGAGGCCCGCCCGCACCCACCAAGCGACATGATGATGTACCAAGGGGGTTTCGGATCAGATCAGCCAAGGGGGCGTGGAGGCTTTAGAGGGAGGGGCGGCCGTGGGGACTACCAAGGGGGGCGGGGAGGAGGCGTGTGTTTCTACTGCAGAGAGCCTGGGCACTGGGTCAGAGACTGTCCACATCTACAGGAAGGGTACAGGGGTCGGGGGAGAGGAAACGGTCCTCATTTTGGGGGTCAAAACGGCAGGGGCGGGGGATCACCACGACAGATGCCCCTAACGAACGAACACTCCTGGGACAGCTGGGGATCGTGCAACTCCCAATGACACACCCCACAGAGAGACTCAGGCGGCATCATAACGGCAGATCCGATGCTGCCCGTCAGGGTCGACAAACACATCCTGCCGTTTCTGGTCGACACCGGAGCTACACACTGTAATAAATTTCAGGGTGGTTTAACTTATAAATTTAAGTTCAAAAGCTGCCTTAAAAACATGAGTTAACTCAACTTTGACAAAAGCTTTATTTCAACTAAGGAATGTAAGTTATATAAATTGCTTAATTAATGACCATTTATTGTTTGAACTTGATACTCTGAGTTGAAATTACTTACAATGTTACATTGTACATTAAATAAAACTTACTTTCTCTTGTTAACTTAACTTATGATTATATGTTGTTTCAACTCATGAAGTTCAGTTATACTAGTTATTTAACTCATGATTTTGTACTACTTAAACTTGATGATTTTAGTTCAAACTACTTACTATATTGCATTTTAAGTGACTTTAACTCATGTTTTTAAGGCAGCTTTTGAACTTAAAGTCGCAAATTGAACAAACTAATGTTTTTAAGTGACTTTAACTCGTGTTTTTAAGGCAGCTTTTGAACTTAAAGTTGCAAATTGAACAAACTAATGTCTTTAAATGACTGATTTTGTCTCGACTCACAATGGCAAGTTAACAAGTTTACTAAAGATCACACTGAATAGACTTACAGTTCAAATACATTTATTGAACAGAAATAACAACAATCTTGATGAATTTCTCCAGTCACAATAAAGGGTTATCTTATCAATAAACATTAGAGTGTGTGTGTGGTGTGCATGTGTGTGCGATGGAGAGTGAGTGTGAGGCAACTGAAGTGAGTGAGGGGCTCCAATGCATAGAACAATCAAGAAACAATAAAGACTCATCTTATCAATGCAGGTTACAGAGTGTGTGAGAGTGTAAAGTCAGTGTGTACAGGGTCCCGTTCCATAGAACAACAATCAAAAAAACAAATCTTGCCTGAGATTAATTTCTCCTTTGTGCAATGTCTTTCCGGCTGTGGAGAACAGTCTCTGCAACCACGACGGCAATGTCGAAAATGTTGTGTGGAATGGGCCCTTGTTCACTCCCTTCACAGGCGATCAGCTCAGCTGTATACCCTTCATCGTGCCGTCCAGCATGTCAGTATGCACCTTGAAAAGAAAAGAAATAGAGTAAGACCATTTTCATAATTCAACACACTATATAGAAAAGAGAGAAGGACTGAGACAGGAAGTAAAGGAGGAAGAGAAGGAGGGTGAAGTAGACGAGGGGAAATTAAGTGGGAAGCAGGGATAGTAAAAGGAAATAAAGGAGATTAGGAGGGGGGGTAGACAAGGGGAAATGTAGAAAGAGAGAGCTGAATTAGAAAGGAAGAGAAGGGAGAGGAGGTAGAGAATGAGAGGATGAGAGGGGAAAGAGTGAGACAGTGAGTAAAGGAGGAAAAGGAGAAGAGGGAGAGAAAAGGGTAGAGAATAAGAGGAAGAAGAGAGGAAAGCAGATGAGGATAGGAAGAGAAGGAGATTAGGCGTTAGACAAAAATGCATAAATTCTTACATTACACATCCTGATGACATTGGAAGAATCTTCACCCGAGATAAAGTGTGGCAGGCCAAGAAGAGCAGCCGTCCTTCTCCCATTTGTGTCCTACAAGACAAATAAACATGCAGTAAGATGAAAATGTTAACAAAAATTGTCTCTTTAGTCATCTGCCCTTCAACTTACATTTTTTTCAAGGCCACTCCTGGTCGCTGCTCTGTAAACTGCCAATAGCCCGCACAAGTCCATCCAGTCCTGTAAAAACTTCTCCAGGAGGTCCTCCGGTACGCTGGAATTCTGTCCTAATCTGAGGAGACAGGCACAGACAGGCCACATCCATGTTGAGTGATGAATTATGATAGTTTTTTTGATTGTGTGTGGCAAAACTGCAAAACTTACAGCTCTACTTCATCCAATTGTTGCCTATCTTCTATGGATAGCAGCACCTAAAAAAAAAAAAACACAAAACAACACACACAACATACTTTAGACCAGGGGTTCCCAACCTTTTCATCACCACGGACCGTTCACCAGTGGACAATTTACCAGTAATGACCGTGACCGTTAAGGCGTTTCCACAGGCACTGCAATCACTAATCCACACAAGCTAACAGTTTTTATACTCACGGTAACAAACCTTCAACCCCCCCCCCAACAACATTACAGACCACTGGGAGCTCTATGGCAAGAGAGAGAAAAAAAAAAACTTTAATGGCAGACGCACGCGCTCACAGGCCACGACTAATTACTGACACAGCTAACGTTAGCCTTGGGAAGCCGTACAACTTTTGCTAACTACTACAGAAAATTTAAAAAGTATTATTTTCGGGAGTTTTCGCCACCTTAACTGAATGTGACTGCTGCCTTCAAAAACATTCACCAATCCCAACCTATTCAGTTATCAGCAGGTTTCCCTCGTTTGTGACCGCAGCCTACACCTCTGCTAATGGCGCAGAAAAAAAAGAGAGAGAAAAAAGAGAGAAGCTAACGGCAGACGCATGCGCTTGCGGGCCACGACTAATTACTGACACAGCTAATTAGCCTTGTGAAGCCGTTAACGCGACAAACGTTGCAAACAAAGCACCAGTTTCAAAAAATTTTTTACCGAGCACCATGAACATGCTTCTAAATAATGCCATAAAACTCTTGCTAACTACTACTTAAAGTTTAAAAAGTGTTAGTCACAAGACTATGAAAATGTTTAACCAACATGTCTCCCGCAAATGTTAGAACGCTGAAATTATACTATCCGCAGCCAATTTACATTAATATTGATTTCTTTTTTTAAAAGATAAATGCAACCACTTACCATATCCAGTCGATGCTTGCCTGCTGCTCCCGCCGATTCTCTCCTCTCCTGCCCGTTGAGAAATGAGATCCGAGCAGCCGGTGGCGTCCTGATCTTGCTGATAAAAAGTAGTCCTCCGCCACTTCTCTTTAACCGTCTATCTGCTTGACAACAAGTGTTCCTCTTCCTCTGTTAATTGTCAGCTGCAGCGGAGTGGAGCTCCTGAAGTATTTTAAAAAGATCTTACATGATAATTATTAATCTGTTATCAGATGAAGACGAAATTTCAAGCACTATTTTTTACGGCGGATTAATATGGCTACCTCAGCAAGGGTCACGCTCAGTTCATGAGAGATTCAGTTACTGTTGGTAAAACTCATGTTCTCAAGTTAGGTTGACTCATTGAAATTTCCATTTCATTAAACTGGCTTAAGCTCTTAAGTTGGGATACCAATAACTCATTAAATTAAGTTTAAATTCCTCAATTCATTATGTTGAGTTGATTTAAATTATAAAAACATGTCAGGATAACTTAATGGGCTGGTTACTTTTTACAGTGCATGCTCTACAATGAACACCATCAGACCAGATACATTGTCAGAACAAACCACCACAGTGATGGGGTTCTCTGGGGAATCACAAACTCTGCCACTCACTAAACCGCTGCTAACCACCTTGGGGAGCCAGAACATTTGTCATTCTTACCTTTACTCACCCACAGTACCAGTAAACTTACTGGGACGTGACCTCCTGATTAAATTAGGAGCGTCAATCATGTGCGGCCCGGACGGGCTCGTAGTTACTCTCCCGGATGGTACCGCTCTGCCGTGCAGCACAAACCCCCACCCCCACGAAGGACAGTATTTGGTGCAACCTGTCACAGAACAGTATGCTGACATATATTGGGCCCTGCTAACTCCTGAAACACCAGAGCACATGGGTATCCTCTCTGCCTTCATGCGGTGGAAACCATGGATTGCCTCTCTCGAACCCTACATGCCTCCGCCTGATCCCCCTCATGTCACCCTGTTTTATGATAGAAACCAGACAGAATGGTATCAGGAACAATTTCGTGAAAGACTACAGGGTGAAACGTGGGAAATTACCACATGCAATATTTACATAGCATCAGAAGGTGTGGCAGCGGCGGTAAACCTCACAAATGAACAGTTAGACTTTTACAGGATGGGAGGGGAGGCTGTGCCACATGTGTCACTCGCAATACACCCAAGCCATCAGGCTAGGGAATTAGGAGGCATGGTTAAAAGAGCTCTAGTTCAGACTGACTGGACTCATACAGATATACACTACCGTTCAAAAGTTTGGGGTCACTTAGAAATTTCCTTATTTTTGAAAGAAAAGTGCTGTTTTTAAACTAATACTGTACTTTAAACTAATCAGAAACACGCTCTATACATTGTTAATGTGGTAAATGACTATTTCAGCTGCAAATGTCTGGTTTTTAATGCAATATCTACATAGGCGTATAGAGGCCCATTTCCAGCAACCATCACTCCAGGGCTCTAATGGTCCATTGTGTTTGCTAATTGTGTTAGAGGGCTAATGGATGATTAGAAACACCTTGTGCAATTATGTTAGCACACTTGAAAACAGTTTAGCTGGTTAGGTAAGCTATAAAACTGACCTTCCTTTGAGCTAGTTGAGTATCTGGAGCATCACATTTGTAGGTTTGATTTAACTCTCCAAATGGCCAGAAAAAGAGAACTTTCACATGAAACTCGACAGTCTATTCTTGTTCTCAGAAATGAAGGCTATTCCATGCGACAAATTGCCAAGAAACTGAAGATATCCTACAACGGTGTGTACTACTCCCTTCAGAGGACAGCGCAAACAGGCTCCAACCAGAGTAGAAGAAGAAGTGGGAGGCCCCGCTGCACAACTAAACAAGAAGACAAGTACATCAGAGTCTCTAGTTTGAGAAATCGACGCCTCACAGGTCCTCAACTGGCAGCTTCATTAAATAGTACCCGCAAAATGCCAGTATCCACATCTACAGTGAAGAGGCGACTCCGGGATGCTGGCCTTCAGGGCAGAGTGGCAAAGAAAAAGCCATATCTGAGAGTGGCCAATAAAAGGAAACGATTAATGTGGGCAAAAGAACACAGACATTGGACAGAGGAAGATTGGAAAAAAGTGTTATGGACAGATGAATCGAAGTTTGAGGTGTTTGGATCACACAGAAGAACGTTTGTGAGACGCAGAACAACTGAAAAGATGTTGGAAGAGTGCCTGACGCCATCTGTCAAGCATGGTGGAGGTAATGTGATGGTCTGGGGTTGCTTTGGTGCAGGTAAAGTGGGAGATTTGCACAAGGTAAAAGGGATTTTGAATAAGGAAGGCTATCACTCCATTTTGCAACGCCATGCCATACCCTGTGGACAGCGCTTAATTGGAGCCAATTTCATCCTACAACAGGACAATGACCCAAAGCACACCTCCAAATTATGAAAGAACTATTTAGGGAAGAAGCAAGCAGCTGGTATTCTATCTGTAATGGAGTGGCCAGCGCAGTCACCAGATCTCAACCCCATTGAGCTGTTGTGGGAGCAGCTTGACCGCATGGTACGCAAGAAGTGCCCAACAAGCCAATCCAGTTTATGGGAAGGGCTTCTGGAAGCATGGGGTGAAATTTCTCCTGATTACCTCAATAAATTAACAGCAAGAATGCCAAAGGTCTGCAAAGCTGTGATTGCTGCAAATGGAGCGTTCTTTGATGAAAGCAAAGTTTGAAGAAGAAATTTATTATTTCAAATAAAAATCATTATTTCTAACCTTATCAATGCCTTGACTATATTTTCAATTCATTTTTCAACTCATTTGATAAATAAAAGTGTGGCTTTTCACGTAAAACACAAAATTGTCTGGGCGACCCCAAACTTTTGAACGGTAGTGTACCTGGGGTACTGTACTCACATGCGGCTAAAACATATTCCATCCAGGTCTCTGGCTCTAATACGGCTATCCTGGAAGAGGCTCAGGTTTCTCGGTGTCATGGGAGGGAAAAAACAGATCACCCACAGGCAGCACAAATCATTGACTCACTACCATATACACTTTGGGCACAGGGACCTACGGATGTAGGTCTCACAGACTGCGAGCCAATATCATTTGCAGTCTCAACACAACGCCCGATCTGGGTGAAACAGTATCCACATAAACCCACAGGCTGAGGAAGGAATTGCACATACAATTCAGGGCTTACTAGCACAAGGGGTTCTAGAGCCCTCACAAGCATCATGGAACACCCCAATTTTGCCAGTAGAAAAGAAGGGAACTGGCAAGTACAGAATGGCGCATGACTTAAGGGCCATTAATGATGTCTTACTTACACCCACTGTTCCCGTGCCTAACCCATACGTCGCACTGACTAACCTGGATCCTTCTCATGAATGGTTTACATGTATTGATCTGGCAAATGCATTTTTTTGCCTTCCGCTGGCGGAGGAATGCAGAGACATTTTCTCATTCACATTTAAGGGCAGACAACTGAGGTACACCAGATTGCCACAGGGGTTTGCACTTTCGCCCGGCCTCTTCAACCAAGTACTAAAAGATGCATTGTCTGGTTGTGAGATGCCGGAGGGCACGACATTGATACAATACGTGGATGACTTACTTCTGGCGGCTCCGACCGGAGCAGCCTGTCTGGACGCTACAGAACAGGTATTGCGCCATCTCGCTAAGAAGGGGTTCAAAGTGAGTAAGGCGAAACTTCAGGTAGCTAGGAAGCAAGTCTCATTTCTTGGTCGGGTAATATCTCAAAAGGGGGCAGGCTTATCACCTGAACATAGGGCGAGTATTTTACACCATCCACAGCCCCAAAAGGTGAAAGACATGCTCTCATTTCTGGGACTCACGGGGTATAGTCGACAGTACATTCCTAACTATACAGGTCTTACTCAACCATTACGTGCATGCATCAGAGAACAAGGAATGCGGAACCTCAACTCAAACATAATGTGGTCCCAAGACGCTGAACAGGCGTTCATTTAATTAAAACAAGCGCTCGCTACGGCAGCTGACCTCGCTACTCCGGACTATGCGGCACCATTTTGCCTAGATGTTTCTGGAACAGACGGTGTCGTCAATGGCGTTCTGTTCCAGAAAAAAGGGGGAGAGAGAAGGGTACTGATGTATGGAAGTGTGATGCTAGACAGAATGGAAAAACGACACCCACAATGCACACAACATGCAGCAGGACTAGCGAAGCTAATTCAAAAAACTGCACACGTAGTGATGGGCCACCCACTGAGAGTACTGACCACACATAGTGTAGTAGCATATGTGAACTCACAAGCATTTACTTTGACATCACTAAGACAACAGAAACTGAGCAGGGTATTGGAAGCACCCAATATAACATACACACACGAAGGAATCAACATGGCAGAACGAATAGGAACGGGACAACCACACATGTGTGCAGAACAAGTGGTGAAGGAAGAAAAAGTTAGACCTGATCTACAGGCAGACCCAATAGAAGGGGGGATCAATTTATACACGGATGGGTGTTGTTTCAGAGACGAAAAGGAAGGGCTCAAAGCATGGTACGCAGTAATACAAGAAAAACAAGGACAATTTGAGGTGAGAAAAACAGACAGACTGACCGGACCACAATCAGCCCAGAGAGCCGAAGTTATAGCAGTAATAGAGGCCCTAAAACTAGGAGAAGGACAGAAAGTTAACATCTATACAGATTCAGCCTACGCAGTAGGAGCAGTACACGTGGAGTTGGGGCAATGGATCAGGACAGGTTTTTTGACAGCCTCAAACAAACCAATAAAACATGAAGAAGAAATGAAAACCTTAGCAGAAGCGCTACTCTTACCTGAGCAAGTTGCCGTGATCAAATGTAAAGGTCACGACATCAGTCAGTCAATGACAGCAAAAGGGAATGCAGCTGCAGACACAGCCGCCAAAGAGGCTGCAGGGTACAATGCCAAACTGATACTGATGTGCGCAGAGAATGAAATAAGACACCACACGGAGTTAGACAGAATAGGTGAAATGCAGAGGAAAGCCTCGCCCCAAGAGCAGACGGTGTGGAAAGCCAGAGGGGGAAACAACCACAGTGGAGTTTGGAGAGGGCCGGATGGCAGGTTGATCATTCCCCCAGGCTTACGACAAACAGCATTCGAAGAGGCTCATGGGGTGGGACACGTAGGGGTCACACAGATGATGAGAAACCTCAAAGAATGGTGGCACCCGTTTTTAAAAGATATGTTGAAAGAATGGTTGGGGGGTTGTCATATCTGTTCTAAATATAACTCACGGCCAACAATCAAGTCAGAAATAGGACGGTACCCTCTGAGAACCCAGGCAGGGGTGGAGATCATCATAGACTATACCGACATGATCGAAACACACAAGGGGTACCGGTATGTGCTAATGTGCGTTGACGCATATACAGGATGGCCTGAGGCGCACCCCACGAAAAAAGAAGATAGTCAATCAGTGGCTAAATTCCTGATCAACCAGTATATTCCAAGACATGGGTTCCCCGAGAAAATAAGGTCAGACAATGGAACTCATTTCAAAAATCAGGATTTACAAACGGTGGAAGCTGTTCTAGGGCTAAAACATTCCTTTGGAACCGTCTATCACCCCCAGTCACAAGGGAAAGTGGAACACATGAACCAGACGGTAAAAAACAAGTTAGCCAAGATATGTGCCCAAACAAATATGAATTGGGTAGATGCTCTACCACTGGCACTAATGGCAATCCGTAGTGCCGTAAATCAGGGAACGGGGTTCACGCCATTTGAGCTGCAGACTGGCAGGTCATTTCCAGGGCCACATAGTAAGTTCCCAGGGGTAAACACGCAGGAGTGTACCAGGTTAACGACCAAAGCTTATTTTGCTGAATTGCAAGGCATGCTGTCAGCTTTCTCCAAACAGGTTGGTGAGAAAGAACAAGGAGGCAGCAGTGGAACCGTACCTGGGGCTGAGTGGGTCCTGCTCCGAGTCATCAAAAGAAAGTGGACCGAGCCACGGTGGACCGGCCCCTTCCAGGTCACCGAGAGAACCTCACCTCGCTGAGAGGTAAAGGGGACACCTGGTTCCACTGGAGCCAGTGCGCCGCATCCACGGCCCCACAGAGGTCCGTAGCAGAAGTCCACAAGGACCTGAAGGAAACGAGCCCAGAACCGGCTGGTTCTGAGAAAGACCACTCCAACAAATAGGCAGAATAATCCTCTGGAGTGGTCCATCGGGGCAAGGTAGTCTACCCTTGCACCCAGAAGACAGCTTGGGAGGAGGTGAAAAAGCGCTCCTCTCCAACACGTAGTGTGCCAAGCTACCACCTTATACTCATCCGAAGACAGCTTGGGAGGAGGTGAAAAAGCGCTCCTCTCCGACACGTAGTGTGCCAAGCTACCACCTTATACTCATCAGAAGACAGCTGGGGAGGAGGTGAAAAAAACGCTCCTCTCCCGACACGTAGCGTGCCAAGCTACCAACTCATCCTCATCCATCCGCAGACAAGAGTAATAGGCCGGCTGGCACCCACTATTAGGGTAATCCAGCACTCCACAGGATAGGCATCGACCGGCCCTACCAAGGGGTCCTGAGGGTTCAACTCTGTGTATACACTTACGGTATATTTGTAGGTTGAAGATGAAGAAGGTCTGACACGCTAAAACGCTTACACATAGTAGAGCACATAGTTCATGAGTCGCTAAGCCCACTATAGCACTTTCATTCAATCCCACTCAGTTTTCTTTTACAGCTAAGGCTAACAGTAGATAAAAGGAACATGAGTATGAAGGATGTTGTGCTAAATTTCTTTATTGTCTTATGGTTACTTGTCTGTATCACTTTTCTGGGGGCCATCATTTACAGTTGGGCAAAATATTCTGTTTAAAAACGTAACAAAAACAAAATAAATATGCAAATGTATGGGAACTGGAGGTATCTGATTGTACTGTCCGTAACGTCCGCAGTAATAGTCACGGGCATTCTGATGTGGGAGCGAAGTAGCAGACCCCGGGTCATAAGAGAGAAAAGAAGTTCGTCAGGCAGTACCGATTACTGCCTGAAACGGTATGGGGGGTTAGAACTAAACTATACGTCGGGAGCACACACGACCTTCCAATTTGACCTCTGCGACGTAATTGCATGCGGAGGGAAGCCTCTACAATGGAGGGGATATGACCTCTATCTGTGCGCCACTCCGGTGCTAAACGCAGACTGTTCTCGGCAAAAGAAGCCATGCGGACCTGTAGGGTGTATGAATTCCTGGTGTTCAGATTGGGGAATGGCAATAGGATGGACGGGTACCCAATGGACTCCGTCCTACTCCTATGGGCCAAAAGATAAAGCAGCACTTTTTGACTTCCAAAGGGGGCAATTAATGGCTACAACCGGAACAAAATATAACCCTGTGTTACTGACCATGAAAGGATTGACTGGCGGGTTCTACCCAGCCAGTCATTCCGATACAACTGTATTGTATCTTACATTGGGGGTAGATCAAGCTGGGACGGACACCGGGGCGCTAATCAAAATTAACCTGTTACCAGTCTCGGTCAAAACCAATATCGAAAACAATTCTACAAGTACACCGGCTCCTGAACCTCAAGATTTGACAAAAACAAGAAAATCAGGAATAATAGAAATAGATTATAATACCCTCCAACCACTAGATGTAATACAATCTGCCACGGGATACACCGATGACAACCTGTGGCTAAAATGGTTAGCAAACAACGTGAAAGAACAGGTTAAGAGTGACTGCATCGCATGCGCGTCAGCAAGACCACATCTGGTCACAGTGCCAGCACCACTATTTAGTAATGACACATGGGGATTTGGGTGCATGATGGGCTTAACTCGCGAAGCGACTCCCGCCAATTGCACCACACTAGCGAGCATCTACCCTCCCATACATAACAAAACACAGACAGGGCCATTCACTCCAAAAAAGGGGTCAGAAAATTACACCTGCTTCAATATTCAGGCACAAAAAACCAAATTTCTGCTGGGAAACATTTCCAATAATTGGTGCGGGACAGTGGAAAATGGGTCGCAAATCGGACCGTGGGCAAGAAGCGGACTCTATTATTACTGTGGGGGACAAAGATTGTTTGTCAGGATTCCATCAGGCAGCACCGGCTTGTGTGCAATGGTGCGGCTAAGATCTCCATTATTTTTAATGGGAGGCCGTCGACTCCCTCTGTTTCCCACACACGAGTTGTCGGTTAAATTAACCGCCAAGAGACGGAGGCATATCATGAAGCGATCCAGTATTGCTGGTATATCCAGCATGGCAGATCACTTTGATCTTACCAAGAACTCACCCACCTACATTGATGCGACAGGAGTACCCAGAGGGGTACCTAACGAATACAAATTGACAGACCAAATCAAAGCCGGATTCGAAAATCTTCCAATAGTAGCGGCGCTCTTCCCTATTACTCCAAATAAAAATGTAGATCGTATAAATTACGTCCATTATAACGTTCTGCGACTCTCGAACCTCACCAGAAATGTGGCAGAAGGGTTGGCGGAACAATTGGCTCCTACATCTCTGATGGCTGTGCAAAATCGCATGGCTCTTGACATGGTGCTGGCTGAAAAAGGGGGTGTTTGCGCTATGTTTGGGGATATGTGTTGTACGGTCATCCCCAACAATACTGCCCCCGACGGCAAAGTGACACGCGCACTAGAAGGGTTACGTACATTGTCTAAAACTATGCACGAACACTCCGGGGTAAACAACCCTCTCGAAGATTGGATGACAGGACTGTTCGGACAATGGAAGGGGTTAATTATGTCAATACTAATGTCTGTGGCGACCTTCATAGCTGTCATAGTAACTTGCGGGTGTTGCTGTGTACCGTGTATCCGTTCGTTGTGCGTTCGATTGATTTCGTCCACCATAGAAGGCAAGCAGTGTGTGTGTGTGTGTGTGTGCGTGTGTGTGTGTGTGTGTGTGTGTAATCACATGAAGTTACCTGTGTGTGTGTGTGTGTGTGTGTGTAACTGTAATCACATGAAGCTGGCTCTAGAGTCTGTGTGTGTGTGTGTGTGTGTGTGTGTGTGTGTGTGACTGACTTGACACATAGTTAGTTAGTAGCTGCATCCTGTGTCAGTCTGATTTAGCTGTGTCTGTGTTTATAAACATTTAAACGAGCGCCAGGTGGATTGTTTATGAAGTTAACGAGCCCCCGCAGGCTGAGACAGACAGAAACGTGGAGAAAAAGAGCCATTTTCTGCCTCTGCACCGGTCTCACATTTAGGCTTAGGGTGAGAAAACGGTAACTCCTATCAGAACAAAACACAAATCACATTGCTCTAAGGACTTACTGAAAATTTCAGTACGATTTGGTGTTTCTACAGTAAATATTTTGGCGACGCTGGCAGTTTTAAAACATCAGGCCGTTCTGCTCCTCTCAGAAAATATTTGTATTGGACTCAATGAGGAGCAGAGACAGACGTGGCCGCACTTAGAGGCTCAGAGTTTAAATTCTGTAAGTCTCTCTGATATTTTGAGCAGATTAAGAGATCAAGGATGAGCTCGTCTACAACCGTGGCCGAAATTATGTGTCTAGAGTGGAAATTGTGGCCGTTTGGAGTTTGGATAGAGAAAAATTCTGGAGTTTTTCTGGCATCTCTCCCACTCTAACCGATGATGTCACGTGCTCTGACACGAACATTCCGTCCAATACACACCCATTATAATCTCATAATTTCTCCAAAAATGATCATGGTCATTGATCATGGATTGATCAAAAACTATATGACCTATCAAAACGTGGAGTAATACGACAATACACAAGACTTGTGTCTACTGTTTAAAGTTTAAATGGAGTCTCTAGGTGAAAGTATGCCTGAGCAGTAGACGTTTGTTAAACTCCAATGATTGGTCTTTTTCGCTCTTTTTTTCCCATCCGTCCCATAGACTTACATGCAAAAATTTGCGCAGTTTTTCGCGACTTACGTCGCGAAAAATTCGTAAACTGTTGAGAAAAGTAATAGCCCACCGATCCCGATTAAGCCGCACGTTTTGATATATAATATGTCCTGCAACTAGTAGCGGACCGAAAAAGCGTCCGGAAGATGAAAAAAAATAACTAGGAAAAAATCCACACAATAACAGTAGTGCCCTTCGCCCGGGCGATTGCCCGTGGCCCTAATAATAATAACTAGAAAATTTCCTCTCGGGAAATTTTGAATGGGCCACGGGAGCTACTGCGGGTTGTGCCATCTCTGTCAACATGGGAATCAACCCCACGATCTTAAGCGCAAGACAGAGCTGATCAGACAGACACATGATCATCTTTCTATAAGCACTGATATGGAGGAGCTGTAACCACATTAGGTTAACTGTGTGTGTGTGTGTGTGTGTGTGTGTGTGTGTGTGTGTGTGTGTGTGTGTGTGTGTGTGTGTGTGTGTGTGTGACTGTAATCACATGAAGCTGGCTCTAGAGTCTGTGTGTGTGTGTGTGTGTGACTGACTTGACACATAGTTAGTTAGTAGCTGCATCCTGTGTCAGTCTGATTTAGCTGTGTCTGTGTTTATAAACATTTAAACGAGCGCCAGGTGGATTGTTTATGAAGTTAACGAGCTCTGGCCTGAGGATCAAAGAGGTTACCACGGCAATAGGGGCCCCCGCAGGCTGAGACAGACAGAAACGTGGAGAAAAAGAGCCATTTTCTGCCTCTGCACCGGTCTCACATTTAGGCCTAGCATGACAAAACAGTAACTCCTATCAGAACAAAACACAGATCAACGTTGCTCTAAGGACTTACTGAAAATTTCAGTACGATTTGGTGTTTCTACAGTAAATATTTTGGCGACGCTGGCAGTTTTAAAACATCAGGCCGTTCTGCTTCTCTCAGAAAATATTTGTATTGGACTCAATGAGGAGCAGAGACAGACGTGGCCGCACTCAGAGGCTGATTCTGTCAATTCTGTAAGTCTCTCTGATATTTTGAGCACATGACATGAGAGATAACAAGTTTGTCTTACAAATTCTGAAAAAATTATGTGTCTAGAGTGGAAATTGTGGCCGTGCTGACAGTTTATCCAGAAAAAATACAGAATGTTTCTTCACTCTCTCCCACTCTAACCGATGATGTCACGCACTCTGACACGAACATTCCATGCAATACACACCCATTATAAACTCATAATTTCTCCAAAAATGATCATGGTCATTGATCAGGGATTGATCAAAAACTATATGACCTATCAAAACGTGGAGTAATACGACAATACACAAGACTTGTGTCTACTGTTTAAAGTTTAAATGGAGTCTCTAGGTGAAAGTATGCCTGAGCAGTAGACGTTTGTTAAACTCCAATGATTGGTCTTTTTCGCTCTTTTTTTTCCGCCCGTCCCATTGACTTACATGCAAAATTTTTGCGCAGTTTTTCGCGACTACGTCGCGAAAAATTCGTAAACTGTTGAGAAAAGTAATAGCACACCGATCCCAATCAAGACGCACGTTTTGATATATAATATATCCTGCAACTAGTAGCGAATCGAAATCTGGCCGGAAGTGGAAAAATAATAATAACTAGAAACAGCATTTCCTAACGGAACATGCGTGTGAATGCTGAAACCCAATGCTGAACCATGCTGAATTAGCAGAATAAATTGACAAAGACATGCGGAATGGCATACAAGAAACATGTCCATGGAAGGAATTGAACCCACAACTCCATGAGTGGTAACCTAACACACTAACCATACGGCCACAGAGAACCTGAGTTACAATGAGCTTTATACTATGAGGAATCAAAGACTGTCCAATGACAGCTGAATAATTGGAATCAAAAGTCAAGCAATGATGTGAAATGCCTGAGGCAGGAATCGAACCTATGACCTTATGATCACTAAGCCTTTACTCTGCCACTCGGCTACAGAGAGCACACTGCTTTCAAGACTGTTGTCATTCATTGTAATGTGATGATGTGCTGCAAACTGGTATGAGTAATCAAGGAGATAACAAACACCTGTAACCAATTGAAGGCGGTGGAGGAGAGCAGAATTCAACATAACATAACAAGAGTTCTTCCCTTGGATTCGAACCAGTGACCTGGTGGTTGACAAGCGGCCACCCTACCCCCTACACTACAGTGGAGTTGTGCAAAAGAGGTTGAGACTTTCATGAATGTGAGATTTTTCAATGATGCTTAAAAAAAAAGTAAGGAAAGTTCAGAAATTAGCCACACCAAGCAAGAAGAGGACTTTTTTGTGACCTGTGACTATTTTTTGGTGAATTAAAATGAATTAAAAAGCACTTAACAGCAAGTTACAAAGTTGAGCTCCTCCTCCTGCTGAGAGAGCTCCCTGGCTGCATTTAAAAAATATTTTAAATTATTATCTAAGAATGGAAGAATGAAGAATGGAATGGAATTGTTTGTTTGTGTATGCGTGCATGTGTGACTGTGTGTGAGTGTCTGTGTGTGAGTGTGATGCCTGTGTTTGTGCGTGGACATCCTCTGTCAGTCTGGTTTATCATGTGTCTGTGTGGGGCTGTGTTTAAAAACATCTTAACGAGCCAGGCTGCACCTGCACTTGTTCTATTTATAGACATGATAACGAGCTGGCCCCTACAGCTGGACCAACTGCACACAGAGCAGAGCAGAGCAGAGTAGAGAGATTTGAGCTCTGAGCAGCTTCCGAAAACAGCCCACAAAAAAAGAGAACCGTACCTCTTATCAGAATGTGGTCCTGACCATCTGGGCAAGGAGACCTTCCTGAGCACATTGATGTGCATTAAATGTTTGTAGGGCAAAAACTTTTCTCAGGGTCGCAAGGTAGAAAAGGGGGGCATTTCTGCTTTTCTAAAAAAATCAGCTCCTACTTTTATATTGAAGTGGATGAGCCACTGGAGCGGGTCTAGCTGGACAATTAGGCTCATAGAGACAATTCTGTAAGTCTGTCTGCTGTTTTGAGCACATTAAATGAGACACGACAAGTGTGGCTACAAACCAGTGAGGAAATCATGTGTCTAGAGTTTAATTTGTGGCCGTGCTGGCAATTTATCCAGAAAAAATCCTGAATGTTTTTTCGATCCCTCTCACTCTAACGATGATGTCACTCACTCTGACCCAACCCCATACACACTCATTGAAAAGTGTGAAATTTGTCAGAAATCCTCATGTGCTTTTAAAGGATTTATCTCAAAAACGGTACAAGCTATGAAAAAGTTGTACATACAGGATGAATACATTAGAAGTTTGTCTACAGCTCAGGATTTGAATGAAGTCTCTAGCTGAAAGTATGTGGACGCTTTAAAGGCTGAAAGAAGTAAGAAGATTTGAAGAGTTTCAAGACTGTTCCAATGCATTCTCTATGGGGGAAAAAAAATCAGAAATAGTTGAATATTGCAAAAAGTATGAATAGTTGAAAAGAGAAAAGACATAGCACACCTGTCCCGAAAAGGCTGAACATTTTGATATTTGAATTGTTGAAATAGCACAAAGTATGAAGGACTAGTTACATGACGAAGAAAGGCAGAAAATGGCCGAACCGAATAACAATAGTGTGATTCACACTAACTAGAAACAGCATTTCCTAACGGAACATGCGTGTGAATGCTGAAACCCAATGCTGAACCATGCTGAATTAGCAGAATAAATTGACAAAGACATGCGGAATGGCATACAAGAAACATGTCCATGGAAGGAATTGAACCCACAACTTCATGAGCAGTAACCTAACACACTAACCATACGGCCACAGAGAACCTGAGTTACAATGAGCTTTATACTATGAGGAATCAAAGACTGTCCAATGACAGCTGAATAATTGGAATCAAAAGTCAAGCAATGATGAGAAATGACTGAGGCAGGAATCGAACCCATGACCTTATGATCATTAAGCCTTTACTCTGCCACTTGGCTACAGAGAGCACACTGCTTTCAAGACTGTTGTCATTCATTGTAATGTGATGATGTGCTGCAAACTGGTATGAGTAATCAAGGAGATAACAAACACCTGTAACCAATTGAAGGCGGGGGAGGAGAGCAGAATTCAACATAACATAACAAGAGCTCTCCCTTGGATTCAAACCAGTGACCTTGGGGTTGGCAAGCGGCCACCCTACCCCCTACACTACAGTGGAGTTGTGCAAAAGAGGTTGAGACTTTGATGAATGTGAGATTTTTCAATGATGCTTAAAAAAAAAAGTAAGGAAAGTGCAGAAATTAGCCACACCAAGCAAGAAAAGGACTTTTTTGTGACCTGTGACTATTTTTTGGTGAATTAAAATGAATTAAAAAGCACTTAAAGCAGAAGTAAGTGGTCCGGTTGTTTTCGCTAATGCTGCGTTCCAGGCAGGCTTTTGAAATCGTAAATTACAGCTTCAAGTCACAACTTACGACTTTGTAGCGTTCCAGGCAACCCACTCGTGTTTTTCCGACCTGTTTTACCGGTGAAAGTCACTATAACGGCCACTCGTAACTTCTGACCGGTGAACTCGTACCAGATCGAACTGGTACCACTTCACGGTCGGAAAAATACGAGTTTCCTTGAACGCACCATAACAGTCCTCGTCCCTACGTCGCCACATTCACGGCGTTCCTTGGCTGCACACACAGCCCTGCATGCCGTTCTCTGTCCTCATTGGATAAAAACTGTAGGATACGATAAATGTTTTCTCTTCGGCTCAGAGCAGAGCAGAGGGACTGAGAGACCCGTGTTTCAGACCAAACACTCTATGTAAGTGATTGCTGTCGGAAGATATAACTATTTAAGACTTATATTAACACAAATATATCACTTACTTCTGCTTTAACAGCAAGTTACAAAGTTGAGCTCCTTCTCCTGCTGCTGTGAAAAAAATGCATTGGGCTGAATGAGAGCAGAGAGCTCCCTGGCTGCATTTAAAAAATATTTTAAATTATTATCTAAGAATGGAAGAATGAAGAATGAAATGGAATTGTTTGTTTGTGTATGTGTGCATGTGTGACTGTGTGTGAGTGTCTGTGTGTGTCTGTCTGTGTGAGTGTGATGCCTGTGTTTGTGCGTGGACATCCTCTGTCAGTCTGGTTTATCATGTGTGTGTGTGGGGCTGTGTTTAAAAACATCTTAACGAGCGGCCAGGCTGCACCTGCACTGTTCTATTTATAGACTTTGATAACGAGCTGGCCCCAACAGCTGGCCAACTGCACACAGAGCAGAGCAGAGCAGAGAGATTTGAGCTCTGTGCAGCTTCCCAAAACAGCCCAGTAAAAGAGAACCGTACCTCTTATCAGAATGTGGTCCTGACCATCTGGGCAAGGAGACCTTCCTGAGCACATTGATGTGCATTAAATGTTTGTAGGGCAAAAACTTTTCTCAGGGTCGCAAGGTAGAAAAGGGGGGCATTTCTGCTTTTCTATTGAAGTGGATGAGCCACTGGAGCGGGTCTAGCTGCACAATTAGGCTCATAGAGACAATTCTGTAAGTCTGTCTGCTGTTTTGAGCACATTAAATGAGACACGACAAGTGTGGCTACAAACCGGTGAGGAAATCATGTGTCTAGAGTTTAATTTGTGGCCGTGCTGGCAATTTATCCAGAAAAAATCCTGAATGTTTTTTCGATCCCTCTCACTCTAACGATGATGTCACTCACTTTGACCCAACCCCATACACACTCATTGAAAAGTGTGAAATTTGTCAGAAATCCTCATGTGCTTTTAAAGGATTTATCTCAAAAACGGTACAAGCTATGAAAAAGTTGTACATACAGGATGAATACATTAGAAGTTTGTCTACAGCTCAGAATTTGAATGAAGTCTCTAGCTGAAAGTATGTGGACGCTTTAAAGGCTGAAAGAAGTAAGAAGATTTGAAGAGTTTCAAGACTGTTCCAATGCATTCTCTATGGGGAAAAAAAAATCAGAAATAGTTGAATATTGCAAAAAGTATGAATAGTTGAAAAGAGAAAAGACATAGCACACCTGTCCCGAAAAGGCTGAACATTTTGATATTTGAATTGTTGAAATAGCACAAAGTATGAAGGACTAGTTACATGACGAAGAAAGGCAGAAAATGGCCGAACCGAATAACAATAGTGTGAATGCTTCCAGCATTCACACTAACTAGGAAAAAATCCACACAATAACAGTAGTGCCCGGGCTTTGCCCGTGGCCCTAATAACAGCTCCCAACAGCTCCCAACAGCTATGAAATAGCTGCAGGGACCAGTGCCCGGTGCGATTGCCCGTGGCCCTAATAAGTATAAAGAAAATGGCCGAACTGAATAACAATAGTGTGAATGCTTCCAGCATTCACACTAACAATAAGAAAAAATCCACACAATAACAGTAGTGCCCGGTGCGATTGCCCGTGGCCCTAATAAATAAAATTTTTGGTTGCAGTCAGTAATTAAAAAATATATGTATCATTTTCCAGATGATTCAGCCATGCCCTGTTTGCTTTGAAGAACAATTACACGCAATTTCACCTGTTTAAAGAGTTACCATTATTATTATTGTCTCCTCGGGTTCGGTTTGCCTGCATGTGTTATTCTTTTGTGCCTTTTCCCACCCAAGTTAAGTTTCCTTTTTCCTTTGGGGCCTTCACTTGCTTTTTCCTTTTCCAGTGCTTCCTTAAAACCCTTTAAAATCGAGCCTATTTTTTAGGCCTTTTCTCGAAAATTGCATATCCATAATAAAATGAGTATATCTCTGCAACCACAAGGTCTATTTGAATACTTTTGGTGTCATAGTAAAGGGAAAAAATGAGGAATTGCTGAGATGTGTAAATTTCAGTATATCTGTTACTGGTGAAGAGTAAATGAAGATGACACACAGAAAAAAATTAATAAAATTAATATTCGCCTAAAAAAAAATCATATTTTTGATGAGTGCCCTTTAGAACAATGCTGATGAAGCTCAAACTCTCTATAAAATCATTGTACAACATGTGAACATTGTCTCTGCAGTGGTTGATTCTGATTAATTGAAGCAGGACAAAATTATTGAGATTTTACTACAAAATATCCAGGCGAACTTTCCAAAATGTCCATTTTTGGCACAGCTTGGAACCACCTGCTACTATAAACTATTGTTTAATCTTTATTTTCACACAATTTGGATAAACTAACTGAAAATAAATCTACTGGAACCGATTGTAAATAACTAACATAGTGGATTCGGTGTCTCTGCGCCCTGCTGCACTCTGCAGCTTATTTGGGTGGGTTTGGCTTTCAGCCTCCAACTCTGCAGCGCATTGGTCGATTCGAGTGATTGACGGCTCATTCTAACCAATAGAGAGCAGAGAATGACGCTAGACCCAGGTCGATGTGATTGGCCGCACTGGCAGCCATGTGACAGCCATGAACCAATCAGATCAGCAGATCCACGTGCAGGCCAACGTGGGGTTGTGTGCGCGCGCACCAGGCTTCCCCGGGTCCTAAAGCCGTCGGATTGCGGTCCGGCTGATTCAGATGTAAACACTAGGCAGAGTTCAACTGGAAATATTGTGGATTTACCCATAACACAACCTTTTCACGGCAAAACAGCAAAGGTAAGAGCAAATGTACGACCATGTTTTGGCCACGCAGCGTCTGGTTTTGCTCGACTTTGCTCGTTGTTGGCTTCTCCCTCTGCCGTGCTGCTGCTAGCTTCTGTGTTAGCCGCGGTTGTTGGGGAACGCCCCAATGTTTACGTTCAGATGAGAGGTCGCTGATGTGTTTTGCATAATGTACAGTAGTATACGAGCCAGAAATGTGGCGACTGGGTCCACACAGAGGTGCTTTATGAAGTTTGATGTCTAGTTGTTTGTTTGAGTAGTGTTTGGGCTGTGTTTGGGTCATATAAACATGGTTTTTTTACACGTTGTAGCCCAGCTTCTGCTGTTTAATTTGACATATAATATGACCATATTCTTTCATAATCAGTGCACTGGGGGCTCTGTTATTGTTATGCATGTCTTCAAGTCCCCCAAATTGTTATGTTGTGGTATTTTTTTTTAAAGAAAAATGACATAAAAGTTTGAAAACAAGAAGACCAATGAAAAGAATGTTATGCCACCTTTAAAGATCAAGTCAACAATAACCATACTACATTTTATGTCATCTTGTGTTGGTTTGAATAGTTAAAGAACAGTTATTTTGTGTCCTTATGTTGTTTCATTTCAATACTGTATCACCTCTGCCGATTGCCATCATTTGACCTTCAAACATTACAACATGCTCTTTAGCACCACTTAATGGATGAGAGTGTACACTTCAACAGGGTCTGGAGTGCAAGGCAAAGTGGAGAATCTGGAGATGGGAGTGAACTATGTATGACCCCTTATAACACTTTCTGCTGAGCTAGGAGTTTTAGGTACCTGCAGCTACATAGAATGGCCACCAGGCAAGGATTGAAGAAGGCACACAACATTGCATTGGAGCCTATGGAACCAATCTCAAATAAGACTAGGAGGGTGGCACACATAGAGAAGAGCATGAAGCTGAAACCAAGGTCACAGAATAAAGTGCTCAGTCAGCAGAGATAAGGCCTCAACAGGTGTGAGGGAGAAATACTGAGATCAGCACATGCCCAACAGTAAGCCACACATTGATGATATGAAATCAGTCGCTCTGTCGCTCTCTTTACAGTGCACCTTGGTGCACGAGGTTCTGAACTTTTTTTTCCTTATCTTTTGCCTATGTATGCGACTCGGGTTGTTTTTCTTTTGCTTTGTCCTGAAGTGAATTAAAGACAACTCTACTTGAAGATCCATCTTTTCCAGCGTCCTGTTTTGAGTTTTGAGTTTATTTTACTTAAATGGAAAAGGAAATTTAAAGGCCCAAATAGGACGATATATGTTCTATATACATAGGTGGCGCTATAGATTGTCACAGAAAATAAAATAAAATCATCACAAATAAAATGAAAAAATAAAATTATGTTAAAATTATGTTTAAAAAAAAAAAAAAAAAAAAAATTTGTTGTTGTTGTTTTTAAATTATATTTTAGAAAGAGGAGGGAAAAACATTAAAACACACATTTTTAAAAGTCTTATCTATGTTGATGGTTTATTTTTTATTTCGGTGGTAGGCTATTTGACTGGTTGCGTCATTACGTAGGCTACAACGCGCAGCCTAGAAGCTTACCCCTTTGCCTTGCGGTTCCAGGGTGCCATTCCGAAGGGCCGCCACTCCGAACGTTTACTTTAATTTGTCGGAATGCCGACCCTTAATTATTTATGGGAAAAGGGTGCCATTACGAACCTGAAAGAAAGGGTGCCATTCCGAACCTGAAAAAATCTTGAATGGTTTACGGCACGGAGTAAACAAGCGTAATTGCGGTGGTAGCGTAGTGGTCAGAACATCTGCTTTTGACGCGGTGGATCAGGGTTCGACTCCCGGGGGAGATACATATTAACTGCAATTTTATTGGCCTCTACCTAACCTTTTTACTAAACTTAACCAACTCCTTTCTACATTGCCTAAACCTAACCAAAGCACAGAGCAAGGACATTTATTTTCAGCAGGAGTGCCGCGGCTGCATCAGACCATGGATGTAATGCATCAGACTCGCACCTGGGTGAAACTTTGGAGGGGGAGGGGCAGGTCGGGCGCTGTCCCCGCGGCGCGTCGTGTCAAGCCGGGCAGGAAGTCAAACCACGAGAGAATCCGGTCAATTTTCAAAATAAAACACATTCGGAACGGCGGCCCCTCGGGAAGTTCGAAATGACGGACCTTCGGGAATTTTCGGACTGGCAGACCGTCGGAATGGCGGTCCTTCGGAATGGCGGTCGCCCCCCTTGCCTCGCTAGCTATGGTCACCGACAGTCCAGCGAAATTAAAATAAAAAAGCCCGGTAAAATGGACTTTAGAAGTATCATGATTATCAAAATTAAAGAGTCCTAGAGTCCCATGCAAGAGCACGCTGTGAGCTGCAGCAGCCATGAAGCCGACCATGATGCTTCCACGACCGGCTGCTGCCTTCTCTCCTGCCACTGGCCTCCATCATGACACCGGCTGCCTCCCCCCCGGATACCGGCCACTTCCCGCGAGTCACCGGCCTCCCTCCAGCCGCGGGCCCCTGAACACCTGCTACCTCCCTCCTCCAGTCACCGGCCTACCTCCAGACACCTGTGTGAGCGCAAATTCTCAGCGATACAGCGGTTGCGCAACTGGATGAGGACAACTATGGCACAGCAGATAGGCTACTGTCAACTCTGTCGCTTCTGTACATCGAGAGTGATAACTAAGAGGATTTAAACCTGAAGAAATAGTTGAGAAATATGACACAAACGCCCCGTGGCGTATGCTGCTTCATTTATTAGGGTAAGAAGAACATTGATTAATTAATTATGGGCTACTACAACTACTACAAAAAAACAAAACAAGTAGAGAATGAAAGGAATAATTCTGCTGCATCTCAGTTTGATGAACATAATCAAAATTATATAGTAGCTATATATCTGCCTATAGGTAAAGACTTTCTTTCTTTTTTTTTGTCCCGTAGCTTCCCCATTCCTACTGCCCTAGCGCCGCCTATGTCTATATATGTTGTTTTTTTTCTTCTACAGTTAGTATTGCTTCCTTTTGTACCCTCCTTTCTGGGTCCTGCTTTCGGGTGTGGCCTGACCAATACAGGAGAGAAGTGATTTGCAGAATAGAGGTTGATGTCACTGGGAGTTTGTGTGGTGCTGGGTGGACAGGGGCCTGGGCTGGTGCTGGGTGGACAGCAGTGGCGGCTGGTGACTGAAAAAATTGGGGAGGACAGGAGGAAAACCAGTCCACGGTGTCATGTTATTTTAGTCAACTACCTATCTCTACTTTCTTATATTCGATTTAATTTGAGTAATAAAACAATGACGTACAAGACTTCTTTAAAAAAACATTTTATTAAATGATAAAAGTCTGTTGACATCAGGACCATGAGTGGAGGTGAGTGACTTTGACATCAGGACCATGAGAGGAGCAGAGATCCTGTTGACAACATCAGAGGTGCAGAGTGAGCAGAAATCAAACTTTGTCAGTTTCATAGTAATTGGAAAAAAACACTGAGGAAAAAAATAATTGAACTATTAAGTACTCACCTTTTCTTTAGAATTTGTAAAGCCACAAGGCAGAGTGACTTTGACATCAGGACCATGAGAGGAGCAGTGACTTTGACATCAGGACCATGAGAGCAGGTGAGTGACTTTGACATCAGGACCATGAGAGGAGCAGTGACTTTGACATCAGGACCATGAGAGCAGGTGAGTGACTTTGACATCAGGACCATGAGAGGAGCAGTGACTTTGACATCAGGACCATGAGAGGAGCAGTGACTTTGACATCAGGACCATGACACGGAGCAGAGAGCCAGGTCCGACAGTGCCAGGCTATCCCTCTCTGAAGCAGAGGAGAGGTCGGCTTCACTCCCGTCTGTCTTCACAGAGTCCACAAAGGGTTTCTGATCACAGGGTTTCCAGCGCTGCCGCCTAAACTAACGTGTTAAAAAAAAAAAAAGTAGCGATATTCGCCGCCGCCGCCCCCCTTGGGACGATCGCCTTCATTCATCTCCGCATCCTCACACACACATAGGCTACACACCACAGAGAAACGCGCATGCATAACAGCAGCGCGCGCTATAGGTGCCGGCCTTTCGTGTAAACAAAGCCTGGTCATTATATGACACCCGGCTATTAATTAAATGTTTGAAAAATAAATGCGACTTTTAAACCGGTGCGACTTATATATGTTCTTTTCCTCTTCATGACGTATTTTTAGGCAGATGCGACTAATACTCAGGTGCGACATATAGTCCGGAAAATACGGTAATTAGTGGGGCTCGGACCGTCGGACAGTCACCGGCATGCCAGCCATCTGCTCTACCCACTACGCTACCGCAGCAGTTTACAAAGACTGCAGGACAGCACAGCACATCACACAACACTCATTAGTACACTCGCCCAAGACAAAGTGCGTTGCTGTTCCGTATTATGTCCCGCTGTTGTGCCGCTAAATATCTTCTCCTTCCGCGCCTCGACCCCAGGTTACCGTTGTGACAGTCAACGCGAATGCAGCTGTCAGAGTAACTAGCTACACGACAGCAGCATATCACAACAAAACAACTTCGTTGCTGCTCCGTATTGTGTCCCGGTCGTGCCGCTAACATTATGTCCTCCAACCGATTCCAATATCGCTGAAAACTCCATATTTCTTGTCCGAGCATAGCTGGTAGTGAAAGCTGTAAAATACATAGCGGTATTTCCTGTTTACAGCTGTATAAATGTGAGAATGAAATTTGGGAACTGTTATTGGACCAACCTGCTGTCAATCTTGTGTTCTGATTGCTGATTGGTACAGAAGAGCCTCCTCCGTCATGACGTCATTTTACGTGTCTTAGCCAATCACAGGTCAGGATGAAGACATCCTAAATGCATTGAGTCAATGGAAGAAGATCCCGCCCCGAGGCCAGTTAGGGAAGTAAAAATCTTGCCACCTCCGTAGAGCCCCCACCTTCCTGCTCCCTGCTCCTCACACAGCCTGCTCTGTCTCCTGAGCCTGCTGGCGGCGCAGTTGAGCCGTTTTAAGTGGATTTTCTTCCAAAAAACAAACTTTTTTTTATGATAAAATACATATATAATATTTTATAAATTATACTGAGATTTGGTAATGATTTATTTCAACCAGTTACTCTTTCTTAAATAAAAAATAAATTTTCCTTTTGCCTCTCAAAAATAGAGGAGGACCAACCTCCTCTGCCTCAATGGACCAGCCTCCTCTGGTGGACAGAGACTCCTGGAGCTCCTGGTGCTGGGTGGTCTGTGACCAGAGATGGAGAGAAGTCAGTGTCCTTGAAAATGGCCCAAGGCCAGACCCTATAGTCCTGGGATTACGATGACCAATGTGATTACATTGATGTGCAGCAGTGTTGAAGGCACGCTTGAATGGACCATAGACACTTCTGTCTAATGGCTATAACTTAAGTATGCAGTGAGGTGGGAATGTCAGGAGGACAATTCCATTCTCCCGGCAGAGGGACATGTGGGATCCATGATTGCCCAGCAAGAGAAGGACCTTGTTTTCAGGAAATGATTTGATGATTGGCTGGTATTGCTTGCGAGGAAAAATGAAAAAGGGTGGGATGGTATTTTCTAATGCACTGACTGCGACAATTTGTTTTTCCCCTTTCTTGGCCACAACCAGTCTCATCCATGTCCATCACGTCAGACAGATTGTCAAAAAAAGCTTGCCACATTTGTTCTATTATAACTTGTGGCGTGGTCAAGGCTTGTGGCCTGTGGGTTTCTGACAGAAATGGATGGATGCCTCTTCATGAACCCACTGAACCAATCCTTGTCTGCACTCTGGGACACATCCCAGGATGGTGGGTACTTGATGCTGTACATCTTGGCAAGCTGATATGCAAACTTGCGTACCTAAAAGAAAATGAATTGGACATCATGATTTAGCCCCTTCATATCACCTAATACCAGGGGTACTCAAATACACATCTTCAAGGGCCACAAAGATGTAGAGACTTCAGAGTGCATCATCAGAAAAGTCAGAGTCACTGTCAGAATAATAATTTGATGCACTGTTTAAGAAGGTGATGGTCTCTGCTCCAGTCAAAGTTTTCAAATATTTGTGTCTCACATTAGCCATAATTTTCCTGATGTCCTGCTGCTTTCTCTGGATAATGCTCTGCAGACCTTTCAACCCATCTTCATTCAGGCTCCATGGTGAATCATTGGTGTATGGTATAATAATACAACTCTGTATTAGTAACTTTATCATCACAGATTAATATGTGCAGTCATGCTCCGTAAAAAATTAAATACAAACCTGTGTAACCAAGCAGGAGAGCTCTTTCAGGGAATCAAAACGAGATGAAAAGGACTTCCAGTGCTGGTTCATCTCTGTGATGAGAATCTTCTTCTCCTCCTGAAGTCTCCTCATTGCCATGACAATGTCGAATGCTCTTCTCTTGGTCCCGAGGTCGACAGAGTCTGGAAAACATTTATGACACAATTCATATGTAGATCAGATCAACATTGAAAATATCTATGAAGTCTTGTGGGTTTTCAGACTGGTGTACCTACCACTGTGTGGCAGCTATCATGGCCATGCCGTGTCTTCAGACAGAATGGTTTCCTAGCACAGACTTTCTGCGCTTGGAACCATTGTGTTGTATTTTTCAACAAACGAGGTCAGGAAACCTACAAAATGAAAATTGATTGATGACAATGATCCACAGAGTTACCTTACTAAACTCCATCAAAGATGGGCTGTTCCTCAGATCTAAATACAGCAAAGGAACACTTCATGACTCAAAGGTTAATTGGTGCACATTGAGAGGCTTATGTTTTGTTATCAGTTCAAACACTATGGGAATGGCTAGTGTGACGTCACGAGTCACTTCCGTGTCCAACTCCTGCTGCTAACGTATACAGCAATGCATGTTCTTCATCGCTGTCCCCCCAAAGCACACGCACACGCACACACACACACACACACACACACACACACACACACACACACACACACACACACACACACACACACAATCATTTATAAGTTACATAGAGACGTTATATGAGCTAACGTTAGCTACTAGCTAACTAACGTTTACCTCTGTGACTGGACCACCGCCATCCACTGGTTCACTGGCCTCCTCCGGTAGTATTTACACATGTATACGGTCACATTGTTTATGTTGTGTGTTTTAATTAATCCTGTAACGTTAACACATCACGGTGACCGCAGTGCGGCACGGTGACAGACTCATTAATGTGCAGAGGGACCATAGACTGTATAAAAGAGAGGGACGAGGTTAACTTGACAGCTGTTAACTTCGTCCCCACAGTGACTACCGACACTTAAACCTGAGCTGCTTCTATACTGAAAAACTACTAAACAAGTCAAACTTCAGGATGTGTTAGGACTAATTCATCTAAACATCTATGACACCTGAAACGGTAAACACAGCTGATCGATCGAAATAAATCACTGAGTTGAATTTACTTTCAGTCATTGAAAACAGCTCCTTCTTGAATGTAACTCGGTCAAAGTCAGACGTAACCTCAAGATTTTTTTCTGTTAGGTTATACATGATGTACATGCTGACAAAATTAGACATGTGCTCGGAGAAAATCGCTTTGTTACTTTCGTCCCACGTTACGTTCATCTTCTCTCTCTCTCTCTTTTTTATTTTTTTTTTTACACCAAAAAAAAACAACATATATATGCTATATTGTGCATTGAATTCATATACATGAATATATATTATTATTTATTCATAAATGAAAGCTCCCGCGGTGTTTTTGACCCGGCTCTGCCTATTGTTTCTATACTGAATATCCCGCGATTGGACACGGAAGTGATGTTTTAGAATGTGATGACGTAGCCACTAGCCATTCCCATTGCATTCTAAATATTTTATAGTACCGTGCTGCATTCTTGAAGGGATAATGATTGCGATTTCCATCCACGCACACTGCAAGCATATCTGGACTGCACGCAGGACAGTTGAAGGACTCCTCCTTGCAGATGCTGTCCACCTCATTATGCAGCCTTCCACTCAAATAAACTTCTTAGAAAGCTGTCTCCTGAGATTTTCCCAGTCTATCACAAAAAATGATAATAACAGGCTGATGATATTTTAAAAATAAATCATAAGGACACAGCTTTTCAAAGGGGAGCATACGTCAGTCCGACCACCCATCTCTCCGACTACCCATTTAATCAGGCTTTTCTAGACCCGTTGGGCCGACTGACCACTGGTACGGTGCCATGGACTGGTCTACCTCTACTGCAGAGGAAGAGGAGAGCAGTGAGAAAGACCAGGACATGACAGGGGAAAAAAGGAAGCGAGACGGTGACCTCCTGGACTTGCACTAAAGTGTCAGGCAGAGAGAGAGGAGGAAAGAGAGAGGGAGGCGTTGGCAAGGGAGTAAGAGAGGGAGAGGGCAGCAGCGGCAAGGACAGATAGATATGTCTTTGTTTGAAAAACTTGTTCATAAGTTTTAATATTATTTTAATTATTTCAATTGTGTTTTGTTTTGTTATCTGTTATATTAAATGTTGAATTATCATTTTGGTCCAGACGATAATACTACTGTATATTCACAACAAAAAACAAAAATATAAGTGTATAATTATTAGGGCCACGGGCAATCGCACCGGGCACTGGTCCCAACAGCTATGAAATAGCTGCAGGGACCAGTGCCCGGGCGAATTGTGTCGAATTGTGTGGATTTTTTCCTATTGTTCTTCTGTTCGGCCATTTTCTTTATACTTTTGACACTTAAAGGGACAACGAGGAGTTTTGGAAAAGCGAAGCATTTTCACACTACATTTATGAGCCTCCGTGCACGCCGTAAAATTCTTTTGACCGGCGCAAGACGGACTCATGTTTTCATTCATCAATAATTAAAGTCAGAGGTTCAAAGAGGTTCACATACCGTCGTAGTTCCGACCATAAACGGCGATTCAGCTACGTTATTCGCATGACTCGTTGCGAAACTGAAAGTAAAGTAACGCTGGTCGGCTCGACCAGCATCTCCGCCACCACTAATAGTAACAAAATAACGATAGAGACAGAATGATTTATTTATCGAAAATGGGCCCATTACCAAGTGTGCGTAGCGGAGATTCATCCACATTAACGTGAGACTTTTTTATAACAGATTAGAAACTCCTCGTTGTCCCTTTAACTAGTCCTTCATACTTTGTGCTATTTCAACAATTCTCACATCAAAATGTTCAGCCTTTTAGGGACAGGTGTGCTATGTCTTCCCAGATAGCAAAATTGAACATTGAACATTGAATCAACGTTGAAGTATGGTCAGGCAGCTACGTTGAATCAACATTGATTCCCGGCATTTAATCAACATTGAAAGCGCTCGTTATGATAGATGTTGAATCAACGTCATTTCAATCAGGATAGACCATTTTACGACAAGAGAGCCAGGTTTGAAGATGAAGATGAAATTACATTTATTGTGAACAAAATATGCTTTGGCGCTTAGACCACGGGGTGTAGACCAGCCGAGTAAACTGATCTGGGGATGAGAAGCTTGCATCTGAAGAAGTTATATCCCCCCGGGCCTAGACACTGGTGGTGGTAGGGAAGCTTGAAGTCGCCTGATGAGGGAACTTCTCGGTTGAAGATCCAGATTAAGACAGTCTGTATGAGGTGGTGCCGGGGTGGAGGTGGGCTGAGAGTTTGCTGAAATGACGCTGGATGACAGGAGAGAGAGAGAACTTTTAAATTTGACGCCAATGACTGATTGGTGGACGAGAAAGAGGATGCAGACTGTGATTGGTTGAATTATGAAAATGAGGGTGGAGCGAGAGGATAGTGTGAAAACAGGGAAAGGGCTTTGAGGTGTGCTTAAAGAGATAGTCTTCCTGTCTGAA
Organism: Trachurus japonicus; assembly: GCF_045865225.1. Taxonomy (NCBI): domain Eukaryota; kingdom Metazoa; phylum Chordata; class Actinopteri; order Carangiformes; family Carangidae; genus Trachurus; species Trachurus japonicus. The sequence goes on along the minus strand of NW_028220653.1, from coordinate 59,220 downwards.
TTTTCGCTAAGCTTCATATTTTCAACCATTAACCGATACTGAATCAACACTGATTCAACGTTCATCTAAAAGCAATCTGCTGCTATATTTTTTGTTGATTTTACATTGAAAACATGTTACTGAATCAATACTGAATCGACTGTTATCTAAATGGAAGTATCTGTGTTAATTGTAGGCAGATATAAATGTTATTTTAGTCCAAAAATATGGAATCATACTAAAACATATTCGAATAACTGAAAAAAGTGACAGAAAACAGGCTTTTAATATTCAAGGTTTATTCTGAAAAGGCAAGTTTATGTGAAAACATATGACTTAGTTCTCCTAGTTTTATCAGTCTCCCGATCGGACTTATGAGCCGTGGCACCGCACATGAAATAACAACGCTACGAGCAAAACAAAAACATAGAGCTTGACTCAGGGAACTACCGCACACATAGGAGCCATTACATTGTACAGCCAGCATTTTATTAATTATTAATAACAATAATAATCGATTTAACTTATAATGCACTTTTCATTCAAAGAAAGGCTCGCTCAACCAGAGGGCATAACGTTACCTAGTCCATACAGCTGTTAGCAGTTAAAGGTCTTCAGGCCTGTTTGTAAAGAGTCCAGTCTTTGTGCGGGCCTCAGCTGGATGAGGAGGCAGCTCCACAGGTGTGTCCCCCTCCGGTGGGTCCGGAGGAGCAGGCTGTCTGCGGGTGGACTGTGTGTGGAGTGATGAGTTGTTGTAGAAGGAGACGTGTGTCTGTTGATGCACTTGTGGCTGAGCAGCTGAGCAGCAGGACTTTGTAGTGGAACCGGGATGGGACATGGAACCGGGACAGTGAGGTCCGGGGTTACCCTTACAAAAATGTACTGTAGGAATACTATAAAAAATTACCATAGAAATACCAATAAAAAACGTATAGTATTACTATAAGTATTACTATAGTGATTATATGGTTTTTTGGGACGCACTATAGAAAATTACTATAGAATTAGCTATGGTTATCCTACAGTGAAATTTTTGTTTTACTATAGTATTTTCATAGTATTATTCTAGTTTTTCTATAGTATTTTGGGCACTATAGGAGATTACTATATAGTTTGTTTTCTATAATATTTCTATGGTTTCTGGTACTGTAGGAAAACTATAATAATACTTTAGAATTGACTACTGATTCAATAGTTAAATGTTAGTGTTCATGAAGTATGGCTATAGTAGTTCCTTAAGTATTACTATATAGTTTTAATGGTAACACCATAGAGTCTAACTGTAAGAGGACTACCGTAGTTACAATAGGAAACACCATCTTATGACAACAATTTTACCATAAATTCAGCATAATTAACTTTACAGTGTTATTATATGTTTCTATACCAGGTTTTGGAAAAAACAAAAAAGACCATAGAAATAATACAAAAAACACAGCAGTATGTTTTTTTGTTTTTTTTTTAATCTGTATATGTTCTCTGAAACACATTGCAATGATACAAGCAATAGTATACAATTAGAAATGCTGATGCCAAAGTGAATTAGCTTTAATATTTGTAGTCATTCCAATATCCTACTTAAAAACAAATGCTGGCGGGACAGTGTTTGGCTCAGTTGGTGGTGCAGTCACCCCATGTGTTGGGACTGCGGTCCTCACAGCGGGCAGCCCCGGTTCGGGTCCTGCATGTCGTTCCCCCTCTCTCTGACTCCCCATTTCCTGTCTTTCTCTCGACTGTGCTTTCCACTGAAGGCAAAAAAAGTCCCCAAAATATAAAAATGCTGGCTATGCCACGACGAGCATGGAAGCCCAAACTTCACAGCACAGCCCTCCAGGCTCCTGTTGCCAGGGACGACCAGGTGTGGGCTGGACACTCCAGTGCTTCACGCAGACTGTGTAAAAATAAAAAATAATTTGTAAATATAAATATTATTCAAGCTGCAAAACAGAGTTATGTTGGATTTTTATGCACAGTGACAAATTAACATTCTATTCTGAATCCCAACTATCACTTTAAGATACGTTTTCACTTACCACAGTTGGTGTCCTTGGTGTCTGGGTGCATCTTCTGGTACTGGCTATGCTGGACCTTCACGTGAGCCTCGATGGAGGATTGGTCCTCATCATGAATGATTGATGCCATCTGAGAGTTTTGAGAGGGAGAGAGAGAGAGGGCGGGGGGTTGCTTACAAATATATCTGACTTTAAACAGTAATCGTTATGTCCAAATTATAGCTAACAACCAAGTTAACTGTGTCCTTGACTTGGATTGAGTTGCGTTCTTTTTTATCAAGATGGGTTGGGTGACCTAAGACATGTTTTTCCAGCTGGTTCTTGCAGTTTCTACCTTTTGACAAGCTTCGTTACAGACATATAAACATAACTAAGGAAAGCTCTGAAAGCATCATGCACACACTCACCTTGAAGTGACTGGCCCCTTGAGATTGTTGATGAATTAACTGAATTTGATCTGCTTTTTCAACGACCCTTGAAATGGGCACCATGGTGTCTGCAAGGCCTCACTCAACTGTTACACCATCCACATCATTATCTGAAAAAAGTAAACAGAGAGAGATGAAATAGCTGCACACTTGACAGGAAAGTAGTCAAGATAAACTCAGCTAATTTAACTAGGGAGATATTACTAGCTTGTCCCTAACCAAAGCATGCCTTAGCTGTGATAAATTAAATTCAACAACATTCAGTATTTCCTCTATCATATTTTATCCAGATCAACAGTTTGAGAACCCACAGCCCACGTTTTGTTAATTTTTCAAAACATCACTATAATTTGATTAGTGTATTAAATAAATGCCTATGTATCCACTTCAACCTTTATACAAATCACAAAACAGAGGATGTTGTGAATGGAGAACTCCTCCTGAAGCTGTCATACATCTAACAGGCCACTGTCCACCACAGGAAACACAAAGGACATAGTTTATAACTAGTCTGACAGCTAGTCACTGTCACTGACACAGTCACACCAAGAGTTTAAACTTTATCGCTCCTGGTGGTGATGAAACGGCACGGCTCTTCACACACGCAGGCAGGCACACGCACACACGCACACACGCACACACACACACACGATCCAAAAAGCTGTCACATGCGCCGCCGGACTTTATTTTTCAGAGCTCTGAAGCTGCATTTTACATTAGCTGGCGGCTAACGTTAGCGCGAATTGACATAACTTAATGTTACTGAGAGGAGGAAAATCTTTTGCAAGCAAGCAACACACTGCCCCACTTTGAAAACCAAGTTAGGTTACGTTATCTTTAACTTAACAACGTTAACGGGCGAGCCGTTTTGTGTTGCCAGGCAATAATGTTAAAGCTAATGCTAACGCTAAGTCGCTAACGTTTTGTCAACGGACATGACACTCCAGTTAAATTTAATTAACTTAAATTTAGTTACCTCTGAATCTCTGCGCCTCCTCTCCGGTCACATCCACGCCAGTTTCACGCATCCTTTTTCATGTTTCCTCTGTCAAAGGGACAGCGAGTGCCATTGCTGATGTTTCTTCTCTGCCAGCTGCTGAAATGCGAAAATCCTCGGTGACCGTTGGTCGTTGGTCAACTGCCAAGTCCAACAGCCAAAAGTAGAGCTGGTTACCCCAGCAACAGAGAGCAGCCCCCCCCCCCCACTGCCACTCCCACTCGGAACGTTTGTTGGACGTTGCCTAGGAGATCTGTGGCAAATCTCGCGAGAGTGTGCTGTTGAGCCAGAGGCAGGCCTGTGACAAACATGGATCTATAAGTTCATTTTCTCCTGATGTGTCCGTCTGAAAATTGCCATTTTAGTGTCAAAATGTTCAGAAGTGATGTCCTTTCTTGTGTTGTTTTTAATTTTCTTACAGTCAGTATTATATCAAAATTACAAAATTGACTGGATAATTTTATCAACATTGCTTCATATCTGCTCCAAAAAAATATTTCTATTATTTCAAGGCTATTCAACTGTAGCTCAGAAGTTAAAGCAAAATTAATATTTTATTAACATGTTAATATTCACTTAAAAAAAAAAAAAAACCTTCTGTGGTAACTAAACATAAGAAACAGTAAATGTACCTTTACTGCTTGGGAACATACCTTTTTGGTCCTCAAAAAGCCTACATCCTATTTACCTTGAGGTCCAATAATGAGTCCTATGGAGTAAATTAATGTAGATTGTTGTACCTGAGGGGACAGAAATGGACTCGTACCGTAGCTATTTCTGAGAGTGTACATTTTGTGGTCTGTTAAAAAAAAACTACAGAAAGAGTATAATATGCTACAGTTATACTATTTAAAATTATTTTAAAAATACTATGAAAACAAACAGAAAACACTACAGTGATACTTTAACAAACATCATAGTAATACTACACATCTAATATAATAACACTATAGGATTACTTAAGTAATGTTCTATAGTGTGCTTGAAAGACAATTACAGGAACACTATAGAATGTACTATAGCCATACTATTTAATATACTACAGGAATACTAAAAAGAAAAGTCACTATTGGAATATTTTAAAACTACCATAGCAAACAAAATAGCACTATAGAATAAACTATAATAATACCAATGCTGGCAACACGTACCATAGAACACTATAACCTCACTATAGGACACTTTACAATTATTATAGTGAACTATAGTAACTCTTAAGTACATTTTCGTAAGGGTATGTGCTCATCTTCACAGACTCTTCCCGGCAGCGCTGTGTCCTAGACGGGGGCATGGCTCAGCCTCTCACACCTTTGAACCTACATGTAAAACAAACAAAATGTCAGGTGATTGTCATTGATTATTTTGTCACGTAAATAAGCGTTTCTCCGACACAGGACGTCCAAGCTGCTGCTGAGACGCTCCGGCCGCCAGTAAATAAAACCGCCGTAAGCTCAGGTGGAGCTGCGCTAACGGCAGCTGCTCCAGTCACAACACAGACCAGCAGCTTTACAGTTAGGCTACCGGTAGCTATGCCACTAGGTCTCACGCCGAAAACTAGTCTAAAAGCCTTTGGTGGATGTCGAATGCTATTTTAGACCGTGCATTGTATAATATTTACTCTCAAATTAACAGTTTTTGTCACTCACCTGGACAGCTAAACTGAAGCTGTATGCTTGAAAACGTGCCAGTTAAAATACATCATGAACAAAATTTAATAAACTCCATTAAGCAAAAAACACAGCTAATATCTTTATAATCAGTAAAATAAAATAAAAATATTTTTTACTTACTTAGCAGGGTCCAAGCGCTGTCAAAGAGGGGAGAGAAAAAAAAAGCCGACTGCTGCCGCCTGGCAGTTGGGATGTACCACCACTAGGTGTAAAGTGGAGCTTTGGACTGCTCCACTCCTTGCTCTCACTGTCTGAGAACAAATTGTAGACGTTTTTGTCATGAACTACAAACGAGCCTTCAGAGGATTTTAACAGTAAAAAAAAAAATCACGTCTACAGCATAAGGTGCTTAATTGAATATGTTTGACACCCCCTTCCTCTCATTATGTGGTCTCACCCAGTTCAGTGCATTGAAACAGCATCAGTGAAACAATGTTGATTCAATGTTGGCATTTCAATTTACAATTTCAACCATCCTTCAATGTTGATTCAATGTCATATTTTCAACATTAAATATTTAGAACGTTGATCTAGCATTGATTTTTCAACCATAACCAACAATCAACCTTTATCAACCTTTCTGACCATAATTCAACGTTGATTCAATGTCATTTTTCTATCTGGGTTTTCTCTTTTCAACTATTCATACTTTTTGCAATATTCAACTATTTCTGATTTTTTTTTCCCCATAGAGAATGCATTGGAACAGTCTTGAAACTCTTCAAATCTTCTTACTTCTTTCAGCCTTTAAAGCGTCCACATACTTTCAGCTAGAGACTTCATTCAAATTATGAGCTGTAGACAAACTTCTAATGTATTCATCCTGTATGTACAACTTTTTCATAGCTTGTACCGTTTTTGAGATAAATCCTTTAAAAGCACATGAGGATTTCTGACAAATTTCACACTTTTCAATGAGTGTGTATGGGGTTGGGTCAGAGTGAGTGACATCATCGTTAGAGTGAGAGGGATCGAAAAAACATTCAGGATTTTTTCTGGATAAATTGCCAGCACGGCCACAAATTAAACTCTAGACACATGATTTCCTCACCGGTTTGTAGCCACACTTGTCGTGTCTCATTTCATGTGCTCAAAACAGCAGACAGACTTACAGAATTGTCTCAGTGAGCCTAATTGTGCAGCTAGACCCGCTCCAGTGGCTCATCCACTTCAATATAAAAGTAGGAGCTGATTTTTTTAGAAAGGCAGAAATGCCCCCCTTTTCTACCTTGCGACCCTGAGAAAAGTTTTTGCCCTACAAACATTTAATGCACATCAATGTGCTCAGGAAGGTCTCCTTGCCCCAGTAGTCATGGCCACATTCTGATAAGAGGTACGGTTCTCTTTTTATGGGCTGTTTTCGGAAGCTGCACAGAGCTCAAATCTCTCTGCTCTGCTCTGTGTGCAGTTGGTCCAGCTGTAGTGGCCAGCTCGTTATCAAAGTCTATAAATAGAACAGTGCAGGTGCAGCCTGGCCGCTCGTTAAGATGTTTTTAAACACAGCCCCACACAGACACATGATAAACCAGACTGACAGAGGATGTCCACGCACAAACACAGGCATCACACTCACACAGACAGACACACACAGACACTCACACACAGTCACACATACACAAACAAACACACAAACACAACACTGTTCCACACAGTAAAATGTAAGCAGTTAGTTGAGTCGCCATGGTAACTTCTGAGGGCAGGCTGCCACACAGGTCTAATCAATCAGATCATTAGGGAGAGAGGAGTTCTGTGGCGCTTAACAGTTTTACTTTCTGCACATGTACACAGACAGAGAGACCGTCAGACTCACACACCCAGACACACACACAGGTTTTCAGCTCACATTCATCAGCCTCTCAATTATTTTATACTTTTGATGTAAACATCTGTTTATTTGTTAGCCATTGAAATTTGTCTTGTTGTAATTTGTTATAGGGGTGGAACCTATGTACAAGCCAACCGGCTTCGTTCCCTCCTTGCACCATTGAAATGTGTGTGCTAAATAAATAAACTCTCTTAACTCTAAACTCTCCAACAATTTATATTTTTCTCATGAATTTAAGTTCAGACGTTTAGTCTTTCCAACTCTATTAATAGTAGTACAATTACAGGTGGAGCCAGGACATAGGATGCAGCTTTTAACATGTGTCCTATCTATCTATCTATCTATCTATCTATCTATCTATCTATCTATCTATCTATCTATCTATCTATCTATCTATCTATCTATCTATCTATCTATCTATCTATCTATCTATCTATCTATCTATCTTCAAACCCTTTGTCTCTTTTTTCTCTTTTTCTTTCTTTCTTTTACTCCTTCATTTGTATTTTACATAACTTCTTTCTATCTTTCCCTCTCTATCCATCCATCCATCTATCTCTTTCTATCTATCATCCCCCTCTCTCTTTTTCTTCTTTCTTTCTTTTACCCCATTTCTTTCTTTTGCTCTGTCTTTCTTTCTACTCCTTTTCTTTTTCTTTGTTTCTACCCCCTTTCTTTCTTTCTTTCTACCGCTCTCTGTATATCTCTCTCTTTCATTTATCCACCCCAATTTCTTTCCTTCTTTCTTACTACCCCTCTGTCTCTTTCATTCATTCTCTATTCTCTTTATCTTCTATTATTCTGTTTTTCTTACCTTTTTCTTTCTCTATCTACCCTTCTCTCTGTGTCTTCTTTCTTTCTGTCCTTTTGTTCTTTCTTTCTTTCTCCATCTACCCTTCCCATTTTCTTTCTTTCCTTCTGTCCTTTTCTAATTTTCTTTCTTTCTTTCTTTCTTCAGCTCATTCAGCATTGTTTCAACAATTTCTTTAAAAAAGCGACTGGAACTTTTCTTCTGAAACTGCCAGCAAAGCTACAAATGACACTCTACACTCATGATTTTGGAAACAGTTTGTAGCCACGCTTGTCTTCGGTCTCACAATGCCGTCAAAAATGCACAGAGACTCAGAGAATAATTTAAAATATTTTTTAAATGTGGCCAGGGAGCTCTCTGCTCTCATTCAGCCCAATGCATTTTTTTCACAGCAGCAGGAGAAGGAGCTCAACTTTGTAACTTGCTGTTAAGTGCTTTTTAATTCATTTTAATTCACCAAAAAATAGTCACAGGTCACAAAAAAGTCCTCTACTTACTTGTTGTGGCTCATTTATACTATTTTCTCCTTTTTTTTAAGCATCATTGAAAAATCTCACATTCATCAAAGTCTCAACCTCTCTTCTTCACAACTCTGTCTGTAGTCCAGTTGGTAAGGTGGCTGCTTGCCAACCCCAAGGTCACTAGTTCGAATCCAGGCTGAGCAATCTTGTTATGTGATGTTGAATTCTGCTCCCCTCCCCCACCCTCAATTGGTTACAGGTGTTCGTTAAGAGACGCATTAATTGCTACTGCCACCGTTTGCAGCACATCATCACATTACAATGGCAACATACTTATGTCTGTGCTCTCTGTGGCGAAGCGCCAGAGTAAAGGTTTAGTTATCATGAGGTTGTGGGTTCGATTCCTGGTTCAAATCTTGCCTCAACAACAATTATAGTGAATTATTTTCCCAGTCGTCCTCTGTTGACTTCTGATAACTTGCTTCATGTTGAAACTGCTGCTCTCAGCCTGAAATTCACAGACATTTTCATTCTAAGTCATTCAAGCTTGACTCTCAAGCTTTCTTGGTGTTGACACAGTGTGTTTCCAACAGGTGCAGCTTTGGGCTCGTTAACTTCAGAGTGAGACAGAGTGCAGCTCATCAACAGACAACAGTCTCTGTAACTGTGTGTATACTGTGGCTTTGAGGCAGAGTGGAAGTCTACTGACCATGAGGTTGTGGGTTCGATTCCTACCTCGGTCAAACATTTGTATGGTGATCACTGCTTGCACTGTTTGCTAATTCTGCAACAGCGTTCAGCTGCTTTCAGCATTCACACCATTTCCATTCTTGGAAATGCTTTTTGTAGTTTTTTTTTTTTTTCATCTTCCGGACGATTTTCAATTCACTACTTCACGACAAATTGTATATCAAAACGTGCGGTTTGATCTGGATCGGTATGCTATTACTTTTCTCAACAGTTTACGAATTTTTCGTGACGTAAGTCGCGAAAAACTGCGCAAAATTTTGCATTGAAGTCTATGGGACGGATGGGAAAAAAAGAGCGAAAAAGACCAATCATTGGAGTTTAACAAACGTCTACTGCTCAGGCATACTTTCACCTAGAGACTCCATTTAAACTTTAAACAGTAGACACAAGTCTTGTGTATTGTCGTATTACTCCACGTTTTGATAGGTCATATAGTTTTTGATCAATCCCTGTTCAATGACCATGATCATTTTTGGAGAAATTATGAGATTTTAGAACACGGCTCTCTTGAATACTCGATTCTGATTGGTCAGTCACCAATATTCTGCGGTGTTTATTTCTCGATAGACCACCGCTGAGCGGACCGTTGCTAGGGACTCCATAGCAACGGCCGACTCTGCATGTCCGGTCACGGCCGCTGTTTTGCTGAGCCTCCTCCCGTTCGTGCATTTGAAGCCTTTGATAATCAATCAGTGGATCGATGGATTACCATACACGTTACGTGTATTGTGTGTAGTCGTACCTGTCATAAACAAGAGATTATGGGGTGCGTTTGTGTCGCGGAGCTACAGAGAGGAGAGGAGCTGTGACACGGTCAGAAGTTCTGATGCAAGTTTACTTTTCAGCCACGATGTGGAAATAACTTAGGAGCCTCCACTCTCCCTGTAACAGGTTACAAGTCGTTTATCTAACATCACTATTAGTCCGAAGCTATTTAATGACGGTAAAAATGAAACATAAAGTAAATATCCTGCATACTTTCTCTTTTCTGTGCTGCGCTGGTCAGAGCGGCGTCCCGAGCAACGGTCTAATTTTACATGAATAAAATCTCTTTTTATCATTATTTTGTGTTACATTATTGAATGATTTAGTTGTAGGCCGTGTTCTAAGCGGGATAATGTATAGTTGGTCGGTTGTTATGGAGAAATAAACCCCTTCAGGTTGTATGAAACCCCTCCGCTTCGCGTCGGGGTTCCATACAACCTGTCGGGGTTTATTTCTCCATAACAACCTCCGAACTATACATTATCCCTTACATAATGGGTGTGTATTGGACGGAATGTTCGTGTCAGAGTGCGTGACATCATCGGTTAGAGTGGGAGAGATGCCAGAAAAACTCCAGATTTTTTCTCTTTCCAAACTCCAAACGGCCACAATTTACACTCTACACACATAATTTCCGCCACGTTTGTAGACGAGCTCATCCTCGATCTCTTAATCTGCTCAAAATATCAGAGTGACTTACAGAATTTAAACTCTGAGCCTCTAAGTGCGGCCACGTCTGTCTCTGCTCCTCATTGACTCCAATACAAATATTTTCTGAGAGAAGCAGAACGGCCTGATGTTTTAAAACTGCCAGCGTCGCCAAAATATTTACTGTAGAAACACCAAATCGTACCAAAATTTTCAGTAAGTCCTTAGAGCAACGTTGATCTGTGTTTTGTTCTGATAGGAGTTACCGTTTTGTCATGCTAAGCCTAAATGTGAGACCGGTGCAGATGCAGAAAATGGCTCTTTTTCTCCACGTTTCTGTCTGTCTCAGCCTGCGGGGGCCCCTATCGCCGTGGTAACCTCTTTGATCCTCAGGCCAGAGCTCGTTAAAGCAGAAGTAAGTGATATATTTGTGTTAATATAAGTCTTAAATAGTTATATCTTCCGACAGCAATCACTTACATAGAGTGTTTGGTCTGAAACACGGGTCTCTCAGTCACTCTGCTCTGCGCCAAGGAGAAAACATTTATCGTATCCTACAGTTTTTATCCAATGAGGAGAGAGAACGGCATGCAGGGCTGTGTGTGCAGCCAAGGAACGCCGTGAATGTGGTGACATAGCGACGAGGACTGTTATGGTGCGTTCAAGGAAACTCGTATTTTTCTGACCGTGAAGTGGTACCAGTTCGATCTGGTACGAGTTCACCGGTCGGAAGTTACGAGTGGCCGTTATAGTGACTTTCACCGGTAAAACAGGTCGGAAAAACACGAGTGGGTTGCCTGGAACGCTACAAAGTCGTAAGTTGTGACTTGAAGCTGTAATTTATGATTTCAAAAGCCTGCCTGGAACGCAGCATTAGCGAAAACGACCGGACCACTTACTTCTGCTTTAACTTCATAAACAATCCACCTGGCGCTCGTTTAAATGTTTATAAACAGAGACACAGCTAAATCAGACTGACACAGGATGCAGCTACTAACTAACTATGTGTCAAGTCAGTCACACACACACACACAGACTCTAGAGCCAGCTTTATGTGATTACAGTCACACACACACACACACACACACCTTCATGTGATTAAAACACAGTTAACGTGCAACAGAATTTAAACTTAAACCATGATTTAATCTGGTTTTAAAGTTAAACCTTGTTGGTGTCAAATGCGTCAAATGCCTCTCGTGGGAGCAGCTGATAGAGTCCCCCCAGGTGAAAGCAGCCCACCCCACCAGCCAGAGGGTCCAGGACCATAGGGACTGCAGTGGAGGAAGGCTGCCTTAACACCCTGCACAATGGCACCCAGTACACAGAAGTTAGACAGGACCAGTCAGCCCATCACCTGGTCCGTTCAACAAATCAGTTTATGCTACTGTGATTTATGTAGCCTAGTTAAATACTGGGGGTACCCTTTATTGTGTACCAGACTTTAGGCTATTGACTTTAAAATCTTTAATAGTATAAATATAGCCCTGGACTGTCATGCTTAAAGTCCCCCTCCCGCGACCCTTTTTGGTCATTTTAAAACCAGCTCATTAGCAATGCACATTAGCAATGCACCTCTGGAGGGTTGGCGGAGACTGCGCTGCTCTGCACTCGCCCAGCCACCTCCTCGCACCCCACCCCCCGCTCGCTGACAGCTGGACATTGTACAATTACCGATTCAGCGCGTTTAGCGTAAAACTCCACACTGGGATTCGATCCCAGACTGGAACATAGTCCTTGCTCATGGTGCAAAGCTGCTCTACCAGGTGAGCTATACCTGTTATACCCTGACAGCTACACCAAGCTATCAAGCCTTTCACCTCTGAGCCAGATGCAGAGCGGAGCGGGAGCTTGTAGCACGAGTGCCCTCCCCTGGAGCTGTGACACGTCAACTCCAGTCTCCCTGAAACTGCCAGTTTGCGTCTGCCATTCACAGCAATTTGAAGGCAGAAAAACTCAGAAATGCAATTTTGCACTTCCTTTTCTGCTGATATGTGCTCTAACACAAGAAAAATGCCACAGGAACATGTGAAAAGCACGAAAAACACGATTTTCATGGGAGGGGGTTTAATGAGAGGGTGCTCAATCATGGCACCATTGAAACCCTGCACAAATATAGCCATAACACTGTTGACAAATCTCCTGGATTTGTCAAGCTTCCCTGGGTTAGCCACAGAAGCCCTCCACCGACACATGGGTGTCAAAGCTGAAAACATGATCAAGGTGCCAGGGTGTTGATCTCCATCTCATCATGTTAACGAGCTCGACACTCCTCACATCCCCCATGTCGTTGCCACCACAGTGGATGATGAGGATGTCAGGTGCTGTTCTTCCTCGCAGGAAATGGTATAAGAAGGGAAGGAGGCCTTTCCACCACAGTCCACCCAAGCCAAAACAGCAGACACGGATACCTGGCGGGCTGAGGTCAGTCCCCATGGTTTCTGCAGCTCTCTGGGTAAGCACATCGGACATAGCTGTCCCCAATTATCCAAACTGGACCTGTGTGAAGAAAAAGAGAATGAAATAAGAAAAAGTTACTCATTAAAGTTGGCTCATGTTTATGACAATATGTTACATCTATTAAAAGGGTAAAGTACATAGCAACAACTTAATTAATACATTTATTTATCCTTTGAAGCAAAACGATCCAATTACTGAACTGTGTGAAGTGTAAAGTAGGAGACAGCTTACATCGTTTGGCTTCAAGGGAGCCGACGTCTGGGCCAGGAGCTGTGACGGGGCAGCCGGCGACTTGGATGGGGTATGGCGTGCCAGGGGTTTGGGCGGGGCGTCCATCTGTGGTTGGGCAGTGGGCCTGGGTGGCCTGGTCAAGGTGGCTGGGAGGGCCCATTTTCTTTGTTGAATGCATTCTAAAAAAGACAGACAAACTTCTTGTAACCAATTGTGTTTTGAAATGCCTTACTTAAGTAAGTAGCCGAATAATACCACACTGTGAAAGCACTCCACTAAAATGCTTTGCATTCAAAATCTCTCTTTAGTTACCTATACAAATAAAAGTTAATGTGCACTAAAAGTTCAAATAAACTATGCACAGCCTTTACATCTCATCCAAAACCATTTTGAAATTGGTTGTTTATCTAAGGAAGTAAGTTATGAATATTTTACCAGAAAGTAGCCTATATGTGCACTTAGTCTTTGTTTTCAAATTACCTGGTATTTTAAGATTTTTTCTATTTTTTCTAAAGACCCCGCTATTCCGAAAAGTCTATTGGGGAAACCCCCCCACTCTGAACGGACAGCCGGACGTAATCAGAAAGGAACCGGAGGCTGTGCAGTGTGCAATGCGCATTGATCCTATTTTCCTTTTTGGGGTCAAACGAATCATGTGCATAATTAACTGCAAAACAAGCAAATACTTAATATTAATGACATATAATGTTCATTATGCTTCTAGCCTGTCTAGCCTCTACCTGGTCTTTTTACTAAACTTAACCAACTCCTTTCTTCATTGCCTAAATCCAACCAAAGCATCTCCCTCAGTCAGCTGTCAGCGCAAGCGGCGGCTGCAGCAGCCTCGCGCCTGTGTGAGCTCAAGGCGGCTTCAGCCGCACTCGAGCGGAGCAGGGGGGAGAAAAAAGTGTATTTCTTTTACTCTGTGGAGATCTCCAACAACGGAGTCGGGGAGAAAGCAAGTGGACAGATCTGCCCAGTCCCTGAGCAGCGCACGTTTCACAGACAAGCCGCAACACAGAGTGTAAACAACGTCACGCGGTTCAGCACCTTGGACAGCTGCGGGGGGGTGTCGGATTGCAGCGGTGTTTCGAAGTGGGGGTATTTTGGAACAGCGGGGGGGGGGGGGGGGGGGGGGGGGGGGGGTCGGATTGCAGCGGTGTTTCGAAGTGGGGGTATTTTGGAACAGCGGGGTGTCGTATTTCGGAATGGAGAGCCGTCCTCGAAGGACATCCCTCCATACCTCATCTGTGGTCTCGGGACTGATGGTGCTGCAGCAATGACAGGTAGCTAAGTGATTATCAATATCTAAAAAGGCTCAATCACCTCTCCCTGCCATCATAATCATTTTTTGGTCAACTCCTTATAGGCATTGGCCTGCAAAGATGCTGCTGACGAGGTCCCCTACATGAAGACCTTCGAAGAGCACCTGCAGCTGCTGCATTTGTACTTTAGAAATAGTGCAAACCGCTCCGCTGCTTTGACATCTGCTGCAGCCGTGTCTGGGATCACTGACTTGAAAGTCAAGGTGAGAAATGAGAATGATCTCCTTTCTAGTCTGTTTGCATATTAATCACTGTATCAGTTGCTTACTCAGTTAAACTGTTCTCTATGTCATTGTCAAGGAGGTGAAGGACAGATGGCTCTCTCAGCACCTGACCATCCAGAACCTGCAGAAAAACATTAGTGCAGTATTCAATGTACTGACAGAGGAAGTCAAAATGAAGAGATGTGCTGCCACTAAAGGCCTCTACTCCTTTCTCGCCACATACCGCTTAATTGCTGCACTTCACCTGCAGGCAGATGTGCTGCCACACCTGTCACACCTGTCCAAAATCTTCCAAAAGGAAGACTTGAACTTCCTGGTGATCAGAGGTGATTCTAGAGTCTGTTGGGGCCCCAAGCAAACATTTCCAGGGGGGCCCTTCTGACTAAATAATAATAATAATAATGATCTTCTAAATAATCTGACACCAACAAAAAGATGCATGAAACCAAAGTTTTTATATTCCAAATGTGCATAAATAAATGTAAAGAACAATGAAAAATATATATATAACTAACTAAATAACAACAAGGTGCTCATCAGCACATTTGGCATAAAATATAAATAACTTTTTACATGTTTACATCTACAAAATGTGCAAAACATAATGATTACAAACCCACACTACACAATTCTCATCAGCACTGACTCTAAATATGCTGCTTACAGGCCTTGGCTAGAGCAAATCCTGAAACACTGTCCTCCAGATCCAAAGCCCTTCTTACATTGCGCTCTATTGAAAGGAGAGCCAGCCCTGAAAGTCTGTCCTGAGACATGGTTGACCTGAGATAGGTCTTCATTAGTTTCAAGGGGGAGAAACTTCTCTCTCCAGAGGCAGCAGTGACTGGAAGACTCATGAGCAGGTGAAGGGCAATGTGAGGTTCCCATACAGATCAAGAAGCTGTTCTCTGTAGATGTACAGTAGGTACTACCAGGGTTTTTCCTGGCCAAAATTTCGGCTGAGGCGGCAGCGGGGGGGCGGGGGGGAGTCCCATATTGCTGAGTCCATCCATCCATCCATTGTCCGCCGCTTATCCGAGTCCGGGTCGCGGGGGCAGCAGTCGGAGCAGGGATCCCCAGACTTCCCTCTCCCCGGACACTTCCTCCAGCTCTTCCGGGGGGACCCCAAGGCGTTCCCAGGCCAGCCGAGTGACGTAGTCACTCCAGCGTGTCCTGGGTCTTCCTCGGGGCCTCCTCCCGGTGGGACATGCCCGGAACACCTCACGAGGGAGGCGTCCAGGGGGCATCCTATACAGGTGCCCGAGCCACCTCAGCTGGCTCCTCTCGATGTGGAGGAGCAGCGGCTCTACTCCGAGCTCCTCCCGGGTGACAGAGCTCCTCACCCTATCTCTAAGGGAGCGCCCCGCCACCCTGCGGAGGAAACTCATTTCGGCCGCTTGTATCCGGGATCCAGTTCTTTCGGTCATGACCCAGAGTTCATGACCATAGGTGAGGGTGGGAACGTAGATCGACCGGTAAATCGAGAGCTTTGCCTTTCGGCTCAGCTCCCTCTTCACCACGACGGACCGATACAATGACCGCATTACTGCGGCCGCCGCACCGATCCGCCTGTCGATCTCGCGCTCCATTCTCCCATCACTCGTGAACAAGACCCCAAGATACTTAAACTCCTCCACCTGAGGCAGGAACTCCCCCGACCTGGAGGGTGCAAGCCACCTTTTTCCGGTCGAGAACCATGGCCTCGGACTTAGAGGTGCTGATTCTCATCCCAGCTGCTTCACACTCGGCTGCAAACCGCCCCAGTGCATGCTGAAGGTCCTGGCTCGAGGGAGCCAACAAGACCACATCATCCGCAAAAAGCAGAGATGAAATCAAGTGGCTCCCGAACCGTACCCCCTCCGGCACTTGGCTGCGCCTAGAAATTCTGTCCATAAAAATAATGAACAGAACCGGTGACAAAGGGCAGCCCTGCCGGAGTCCAACACGCACCGGGAACAGGTCTGACTTACTGCCGGCAATGCGAACCAAGCTCCTGCTCCGGTCATACAGGGACCGTACAGCCCTCAGCAGAGGGCCTCCGACCCCATACTCTCGGAGCACCTCCCACAGGATGCCACGTGGGACACGGTCGAAAGCCTTCTCCAAGTCCACAAATATTGCTGAGTGATAATGCTTATACAGTAGGCTAGTTCATGGGATTAAAATTAAATAAAATCACTGGCTCTACAGGAATCACATTATATTCCTCTGGCCTGTTGCTCACATGTAATTTTGGTGTATATGAGTTAGGTGTGTGAATATCTCACACACACTAGTGTCAAAAAAAACTAAAAAACTTGGAGCGCTGATCGTGAGAGGATCCTGAGTGTTCAGGGAGCGACAAACTGACAAACCTGTGTCAGATGATTGAACCATGTCGTGCGCTCACTGTCCCGTCATTTTCCAAGAGAACATAACCTGCTCCGGACCAGGTTAGTCGTTCAGCATCTTACCATGGAGATTTATCCCGGTAGTGAACCACCGTCGTAGTACGGAAGACCCAGAGTTAACCCTTAAGTTACCTGGATAAGCTCAAATCCTGCTTCGTAGCCTCTGGTGTCTTTGACACACAAGCTGTTCAACTTGATACGGTAACCTCGGGTATTTGGGACCGGCAGTAAATTGGGAGTCAGCTTTTACGGGTACCCGAAGTCCTGTCACCAAGCAGCAAAGGACACCACCACGTCTCCTTCTCTCTCTCTCTCTTCACGCTCTGCGCCGGTGAGGTGCGTTGGTTCACGCTCAGCACAACGTTTGAGCGGAGTGGAGCCCCGATGGGCCCCGCCCCCGCAAGCACACAAGCAGCGCGTCAACGTCACCTTGCGGCCCGGCCCGGAGTTGAAATCAAACGCACCCCTCCTGCTGCGGTCGAGTTGAAAACTGGTTGAAAACAGCGCCACTGAGCTTCCATAGAACTACATTGATTTTCAATCAAGATTCAGGCGCGCGGCCGCCTCAAAATTTATAATGCAGAAAAAACCTGCATATCGCTGGGGGCGGCACAAAATAAGGTGGAGGCGGCCGCCACGCAATTTTGAACGCAGGAAAAACCCTGACTACTTAGATGTGGTCGAGTTCATGCGGATTCTCCAGAGGCTTCATCGGAAAAGACATGGACAGCAGCCCTGATCTAAAGAACCAAATCTTCACAATTGATGTCATGTAGTTGTTTCTCCAGTTTCTTGCAGCTGTCTTCAAGTTTGCCACTCTGAATAGTCATTGACATATTTTCTTTGGAGAAGATAAAACCATTAAGGGCATAAACATCCTCCATTTTTGAAAATCTTTCATTCAAACTGGTGAGGGCTGTGTCCACTAGGGGCAGACAAAGCTCTGTTAAAGTGCTCATCTGGAGTGGACTGGGTTTCTTCTCTGCCCTCATACAGGAACTGCCTGGTTGTTTTCCGCTTTCTTTTTTCAGGAAATGGCATGTCAATCTCTAGTTTTTCTGCTATCTCTCCAGCATCAGTCTTAGAGGCAGCTGGCCCATTTTCCCTGAAATTCTCCAGATACACTTTCTCTGTGCTTGTTTCTCTTTTAAGTGTTTCAAGTGAAACAGTGGGGCTATGGAGAATCTTGCTGACGTGGTCGATCTGATACAATATGTTGTGCCATATTACAGTGCATAGTACTGAGTTCATCCTTAATGCTGGTTGCCGTAGACAATGTCTCTGAGTCCTTCTTCTGCACTGAAAGTGTTTGGAGAGCAGACAAAGCTTGTATGACCCTTTGGCAGGTGGTAACGCACCACTTTCACACTGTCAATCCTGGCCTCCCTTCTGGTCACTGACAAAGATTTTGCTGTGAACTGTTTGACATGTTCCTGTAGAACTGCCCGGCGTTGCACAGAGGAGCTGAAAAGATTGTACAGTCTGTATGACTGACAATTCTGCAGCATTCATAGATTATTGCTTAAATGCTGTTTCCATCCAAATCACTCCAAGCATGTTGTACTTCAACAAACACCCAGCAGACAAACACAGCAAGCATGGCACAACAAGTAAACTGTACAATAAATACTGAATAAAAAGTAAAAAGTCAAGAAAAACGGTTGCATATATACATAAATAGCTGTTAAGGGGGCTGCAATACTGATATTGTAATACGGAATACTCCATTTCAAAACTGTAACATAATAAGTTTGCTTATTTACTTTCTGCCCTACTACAGTAGATAGCAAATTAATACTATTACTTTGCTATCTATAATAATTTAGTGCTGCTACTTCCTGTCAAGGAGGACAGGACAGCAACTAACGTTAGGTGACACTTACTTCTTTTTTTTTTTCAGGTTCCTGCACACTGGCCATCATCCGCCAAATCAGAGATGCTGGTGATCAGAAAGCAGCAGGGTCACATTTGTCCAAGCTAAACCAAAGCCTGGACGACCACTCAGGTAAGAATAATCTACCCTACTGTATATCACACATGAGAAAATTAAGTTATACTGCACAGCTGTGATTCTGTTGCAGGTATGAGTATGTAGGCCAAGCATTAAAGGTGTTGGTGATGCTTTTCTGTTTCAATTGATTGATTCCTCCCTGCTTTATCAGCTGATGGACCCCTACCTGGATGGGCTCATCATTGGTTGGAGGAGCGGTTCCCTGACCTGGAGCTGTTTGGTGCATTCAGTGGTCTCAGCCCACAGGCAGCAGGATCACCTGACCATGAGGCAGTGTAGGAGACGTAAAAATGGATTTAAAACAAACAACAAAAAGACATCTGTTGTGTTAGTGTTCATTTTTCTTATTTTAAATATTATTAACTGTCATTTTAATATGTTACTTTGAGTTTCTTGTAGGGCGCAAGGCAGTGTGTGCTTCTGTTACCATTGAGCTGTACAGCAGCGACATAAAAGTTGTCACACTGTATCTCTCCGCCCTAACACAGGTAAACAAAGATACAGGTAGAGCGGTGGGCAAGGCTCTCGTATGCCCTTCAAATAGTGGTGAGTACTGTAGCTACTTCATATTGAAATTGTGTTTTTACATGAACATGTGGGCCAATGTGCCAGTTTTACTAAACTTTATAGCTATTGATATAGCCTACTCACAGGGGTTAAAGCAAAAAAAAAATCTTTTGACTGAATTTTTTTTTGCAAGCCCCCCCCACTCAGCGTTCCTTCGTCCGGTGTGCATTATTGTCGTCATTTTTGCCTTGTATTTTAAACCTGATGAAGGAACCTTGTTCTAAAAGTGTTGTTTCTTTGATTCTTCAATAAATGATTCTGCATATGCATAAACCTGAAGATGCACACTGCCTGCAAGCTCTGAAGTGGTCAAAAAGGTGAGTCACCAAATCCCTGTAGGGGGGTCTGGGGGCATTCCCCCCCAGAAAAAAATTGTGATTTAAACACATACATGAAGCATTCTGGTGTAGGCTACTCTGAGAAGAACATTCTCTGGTGTTCATTCTGGTGAACTCTGTTTCAGATAGAAAAAAAAAAACATTGAGTAGGCCTACTGACTGAGGTTCCTATCATTGTAAGGCAGCAAGGCAAGAATGGCTGGAGTGTATGAAACTTAAACTGAACTCAGAACTGGTCTAGTGGGGAGCAAAAACAAATCTCAAGGCATTAATCTAGGGGTCTGGACCTGGTCTGGACCAGCCATTCAAGGGTCCGTTTCCTCTGCTATTTGTCCGTGCAGCGGTGCACCGCGGACATGCACGGTAAAAAAAAAACGAAACCGAATGCGCGCCACCACGTCCGCTCCGTTGGTGCTGAACTGCTTTTGTGTTATTTTATTATTAAGAGCCATAGCCTAACTGTGCGTTCACACCAAAAGCTTCCAAAGCGTCAAAAACGCTCGAGGGTGGGCGTCAGACAAGACAGCTCCCAAAACGGCAAATATTTTCAGCCGCTTTGGCCGCTCGTCACGTGACTGACGTCAACGTTCGATCGCGCTGGTCATTGGGGAGCCGAAATACAAAAAAAAGACAGGCTGCCGCCGGTTGCCGCTGAACCGCGTCATAGCTAATTACCCTAAAGTTAAACCTGGCTCAACTTCTCATCTGGTGACGCTTTGGAAGCTTTGGACGCTTTGGAAGCGCGGCGACGCCTGTTGACGCTTTGGACGCTCAGTGTCGCCGGGCTCTCATTGAAAAAGCCCCACTAGGATTCAGAGAAGCACAGTACAGAAGCACAGAATGTTTTGCTGCCCGTATTACTAGTACCGGTGCCGCGTCGAGTCTCCCTGATCCTCTCCCCGACACACAGCTGCTTCCAGCCGCAGGCAGCCGCAGCCTGACCGGGGTGCTCTGCACCCTGCACACCGCGGCCCTGCTGAGCTACTGGTCTTCCTCCTCTCCCTGTCACACAGCCGCTTCCAGCCGCAGCCTGAGCGGGTCTCTCTGCACTGCGGCGCCGCAGAGCTCCAGGCCCCGGTCTTCCTGCTCCTCTCCCCCAGAGACAGCACCATGTGGCCGGTCACCCAGCGCGAAGAGTCTCCCTGTAGCATGAGGCTGTGCTAATGGCTGCTAATGGCGGCGCTGCTCGTACCAGCGGTCGCCGCGGTCCCGTTGCCGGGGACGGCGACGACGGCGACTGGCATCGCCTCATTACCGGCAGCTGGTGCACAGCGGTGGCATCGGGACTGGCGCCGCCGCTATTAGTGGGCTAGCACCGAGCACAGCCTCATGCTACAGGGAGGCTCCTCGCGCTGGGTGACCCAGGACAGGGTCCTGTGTCAGGGGAAGAGGAGCAGGAAGAGTCGGGGCCTGCAGCTCCGCGGTGCAGAGAGACCCGGTCAGGTTGCTGCAGCAGCGGTGCTGAGTTTATGTTGAACAGGTAATCTTTGGTTTTATTGTGGAAGTTGTGACTGTGAATATGACATTTTACTCCGCACTCAAAACCTCGTTTGGTTTCTGCAGGCAGCAGGCTTGTTGCTTGCTCCGCTCTGCTCTGTGAGGGGACGGGGGGGGGAGGCGCGTCGCGAGGAGGCCCCGAGGGGCGGGCCATACGAGCTCGGATGGGAGGGGCGGGGGTGTGTGAGAGGTGCTTTTTTCAAATTTTTCTCATCCTCTTTCAAATCGTAGACCATAGCTTTAACGTCCGTTTGATGGACTTCAAAATGACATCGTTCCGCTACTGGTTCCCAGTGTACCGTACTGGCGTGAGCCACCATCCGATCCTCCCTCATTCATGTCGTGACGTCTCTTAGACATTGAAGGCATACGCCTCTGTATGTTATGTGTTTTTCCTCTCTTCAACTGCCTCGTTTCAGTTTTTGCCGGTCGGCAGCGTAAAATCTGGTGCAAACCTGTTTCTCTCTCGCATGCTCACTCACTCACTCTCGATCCGCATATGAAAAATAAAAACTAGTGAGGAAAAAATATGCTTACAGACGCACAGAATTTAAATACTTATTTTACTTATTTTTGCCGCGGTCTCGCTGAGAATAAAGGCGGGCTTACACTGCACGACTATTCGTCTGTTCACATCTCAAACTGCACGAGCTTCCCTCTTCAGTCCTACGTCTCAGATCAGTCTCAGACCCCCACTAATTGCACGTCGTTCTACGATTGCTCCCCACCACGATTACCCTGCGATGCCGCTGAGATTTGTGCTGCTCTATAATTGCTCGATTGTAAACATCAAATTGACATTGGTTCCTGATGTTGGTTCCTATAGCAGAGTCCATGTGGAAGATCAGACCGACAAACACACACACAGACAGCGTGCATCACCTCCAAGGCCGCCGCTGCTGCTGCTGAGAGAGAGACGCTGCGCTCTCCAGCCAGCTGACGTGTAGTTCACCTGCGGCTCACCTGCAGCTGTCAGAGGACGCTCACTACACTGTTAGCCTTTGCTGTAAAACCTACAGTTAATTACTTTAAAATGTCCAGTAAAATAACTTAAAAACATTGAACAGTATAAAACTGTAACATGCATTGCATCATGGGAGTTTTATTATAAACTAGAGTATATTACTGTATAATTTCAAAAATGCAGTAGTATACTGTTGTAGCATGGGTCCACAAAACAAAAACAGTTATTTACTAGATTACTTACAGTAAACTACACTTTTGTATTTTCTAGTAAGGTACTGTAGTTTGGATTAGGCGGGAATGCATCTAAAAGCCATTTACCAGTTGCCAGTTACGTTAAACAAAAGAAGAGGACGAAGAAGACGGTGGACAAGTAAAGTTCATTCATCAACCTTGGTGGAGAGAGGCTACACCGTTGCGGTAAGTTAAGTTTAAATGTAGAAATTAAACGTCTTGATTAGACCTGACCTGATTTAACCTTTGCTTAGCATAATGCTAACATTACTCTGAATGATGTTATTAGCCAGAGATGTTCAGACAGTCACAAACACATAGCTAACGTTACTACCCCTTACCGACCAAGGTTAGCTAACATTATGTAACCTAACTGCTAAAGCCATGTAGAAGATTAATATCTAGATAGACACCACTTATGAATTTCGCCTGGGTCTATGTGCGTGCGTGTGTGAGTGCGTGCGTGCCTGTGTTTCATGGCAGGAGGTAAGGTTAGCCTAAGTAGCTAGTTAGGCTATGTGCTCTCTGGTGATAAATGTTCATACAATATGATCATTTGAATGCGGCCAAACTGCTGTATGCTGCTCGGTGTAACACCCAAGCCCTCCTGTGTGAGTCCTGCAGACTTGTGTCCGTTAAAATATTATTTTTTATTTTTGTCCCTAATGTCCTAGCTTTATAGCATGCTAGGATAGCCTTAGCCTGCTTGCTATTGTCGTCCCTTGCGCTCATTCTGTTCAGAGAGGAGCCAAGGCAGCCAGCCCAGTCACGTTTCTTGTCGAGAAGATTATGATTTATAATCTTGTGTGTGCGTCTGTAATATTAATTTGATTCAATACCATTGTGAAAGCCTTGACTTTCAACTAAAATGCCCAGTATAAATCTTAGAACCATTGAAAACAGTACAAAACTGTATAATTTCAAAAATACGGTATGATACTGGTCTCTTATACAATGCATCATGGGCCCACAAAGCAAAAATGGTTACCCACTGGATTATTTACAGTTAACTACACTAATACATTTTTCAAGTAAGGTACCGTTGTTGATAACAGTTGTTATAGATAATTTACAGTAAACAACAGTTTGTGTATTTTCTAGTAATGTAGGCTACCGTAGTTTGGATTAGGTGGGACAAAGCACTTAAAAGCTAAAAGATCACTACACTCCCAGGGTTCCCTTAGGTCTTTGAAATTCTTAAAAGTTTGACAGAATTTGTGGCAAAAGTATCAAAGTATTGAAAGTTTTTTTTTTTTTTTTTGAAAAAATATAAAGATATGGGAAAGTGATCGAATTTGTGTATGATAGTTTGTGAATATAAATTAAGTGGTGCAGCTGAATCTATACGTTGCTTTATACATCTGTTTAATTTGTTGTTTGTAGCATTAGGAAGCGACATTCCAAGGAAGGGGGTGTGTACCAGGCTCCAAGAGAGTCCAGGCAAGAGAGAGGAACCTTGAGGCTGGCCATGCAACTCCAGTGCTGGGCTGTCTAACCAGAGATTTGTAAGTTTTTATGTAAGGAAAAGTATAAATTGGAAATGCTATTGATAAGTGGCGCAGCCAATTGTGTATGTGCTTAATGTGTGTGTCTGTTTGTTTGTGATGGTTGTAGCATCAGGAGGCAGGAAGTGACCTTCCAGAGAAGCAGGTGAATACCAGGCTCCAGAAAAATCCAGACAGGAGAGAGGAACCTTTAGACTGGCCAGGGGCCTCTGGCACTGGGCTGTCTAACCAGAGTGTCAGATTCTGGTAAGTTATATTGTACAAATTAAACATCTTAATTAAACTTGACCTGAATTAACATTTGCTTAGCATGTCGTTACTCTGAATGATGTTAGTTAGCCTGAAATGGCTACCTATAAATACATTTCATAGGTAGGAAAACTTTCAACCATCTCACACATTCTGAAATTTGTGGTTGTAAAGAACAGATTTCATCTATACAGTGATGTGGCCTTGTTAACAGAGGAAAGATGTCTGTCTAAATCAAACCAGATAAAATCTTACACAAATTAAAGGGACAACGAGGAGTTTTGGAAAAGCGAAGCGTTTTCACACTACATTTATGAGCCTCCGCGCGCACCGTACATTTCTTTGACCGGCGCAAGACAGACTCATGTTTTCATTCATCAAGAATTAAAGTCAGAGGTTCAAAGAGGTTCACATACCGTCGTAGTTCCGACCATAAACGGCGATTCGGTGGCGTTATTCTCATGACTCGCAACGAGGGAAACGCTGGTCGGCTCGACCAGCATCTCCGCCACCACTAATAATAACAAAATAACGATAGAGACAGAACGATATATTTATCGAAAATGGGCCCATTAACAAGTGTGGGTAGCGGAGATTCATCCACATTAACGTGAGACTTTTTTATAACCGAATAGAAACTCCTCGTTGTCCCTTTAAGGTCTGGATAGTGTGGCATTTGTGTGTTCAGTGTAGTGTACTTTACCAGCCCTTGGCAGGTGATCTTTAAACACATCTTCTCCATCTAACTATCTCCTTCATTTACTTCAGAAAGATACTCTCCACTGAAGTCCTTCCAACATCCCACTGATCGACACACCCATCACCAAACGAAGCTCTGTGGTCTGTGGCCTCCCCTGGCCCCTTGCCCCATCGTTAGAGGTATTGTTCAACCTTTCCTGGGAATTTTTTAAATTTTTTTAAAGGGACAACGAGGAGTCTCATATTAATGTGGATGGATCTACGTTACCACTCGTTAATGGGTCAATTTTCAATAAATATGTTGTTTTGTCTTTATAGTAATTTTGATATTATTTAGTGGTCGGCTCGCCCAGCATTTCCTACTTTCGGTTTCGCAAACACTGCCCGGCGGGTCATGGGAATAACGCTGTCGAATCACCGTTTATGGTCGAAACTACGACGGTATCTGATCGTCTTTGAACCTCCGAATTTTATTCTTGATCAATGAAAACATTCTCAGCAAATGTTTTCGCTTTTTTCCATCTTGTGCCGGTCCATGAATTTCACTGTGTGCGCGTAAGCTCATGGGAAATGTAGTCTGAAAACACTTTGCTTTCCAAAACTCCTAATTGTCCCTTTAAGTTAGTACATGGCATAAAATTTGATTCAGTCTTTAACTCTTTGAAAAGTGTTTTTTCCAAACATTTGTAAGCACTTTGTACTTTCATATTGTATGAATTGTATTGTTGTATTGAATTAATTGTACTGAAATACTACAACTGTTGTTAGTGAAACTATGAATTTCATACTTGAATTTGATACTGTTTTGATTTTTAAAAAAGTTTATGTATTGCAAAATTTGTACTGTTTTTGTGTGTATGTTTTTAAATAAAGAATTTGAATTTACTGCATATCACTGTAAATATTTTTTATTTTACAGTAATCTACAGGCCACTGCAGTTCAATAATATACATCAATATTTTCAGTAATACATTTCTTACTGTAAAACGGTATAACAGTAAGGATAATTTACTGGCAGCACCGTTGCCTGCTTAATACTGTAGTTTTCATTTACAGTAACATATTGGCAGCACCGTTGCCTGCTTTATACTGTAGTTTTCATTTACAGTAACATATTGGCAGCACCGTTGCCTGCTTTATACTGTAGTTTTCATTTACAGTAACATATTGGCAGCACCGTTGCCTGCTTAATACTGTAGTTTTCATTTACAGTAACATATTGGCAGCACCGTTGCCTGCTTTATACTGTAGTTTTCATTTACAGTAACATACTGGCAGCACCGTTGCCTGCTTCATACTGTAGTTTCTGTTTACAGTAACATACTGGCAGCACCGTTGCCTGCTTCATACTGTATTAGCCGTTTACAGTAACTACTGTAACAGTCGTTTACAATAATAAGCAGGCAACGGTGCTGCCAGTATGTTATTGTAAAACAGCAGGAAAAAGGCTAACAGTGTAGTTCTCTCTCTGGCCTGCACTTTAAAAGTTCAGCTGATCAGGTCAGCTGAGCTGAGCCAGAGCACAGTGGACGTGGCTGGTGTAGGCTCGCTATTTTATACTAGGCCTACTGTAACGGCAAGAAAAAAAAAAAAATCGTCCTCAATCACTGATTGTCTGATAGTACGTGTGTGTGTATTTGTCGGGCTGATCTTCCACCACGGACTGCGCTGATCATCACCCGGTCACCCTGTCTGTCACAGCTGTGGTCTAACTTCAGCTTGTCACTTCCCTGTCCCTCCTCTCTCTGTCTGCCCATTTTAACTCCATCTGACGAGGTTCAGCATCACACTCAGGTTCATAAAGGCTCTGTGCTCTGTGCTAAAACAATCTGTCATGGTAAAAACTTGTCGTATGTGCAGAATCGTGACGTAGGACCCCATACATTGTCCGTCACGACGAGAAATTTTCTGGCATGTCAGAAATTAATCGGGAGGTCGGCGACTCGTCTTTAGGACGTCGGGACGTGACGCAGAGCCTCACTAACCATACGTCCCGATTATGCTCACGACCCCGCGATCCCTCTGCGATTATGCAAATTAGGCTGCGACTCGTCTGGGACGACAAAATCGTGGCAAAATCGTGCAATGTAAGCCCGCCTTAAAGGCCCCCCACATACTCAGGTGTACTTGACAATGCGGACATCCGCGCATACTCAATGTGGACCTAAAGCGGACGGGTCCATGGCACTGGTTCGACCTCCCATTGGTTCGAACTCCCATTGGTCCGACAATCGGAGTAATGAGAGTTCGAACTAATGGGAGGTCCTCATTAGTTCGAACTGGACTAGTTATTAGTCAAACTCTCCATTCTTACCGTTCACTATGCATTTATATCATTATTCATATAGGCTCCACCTGTCAATAAGACACAAGTGGAAGAAGAGGTGCAGTTTATTGTGTTGCACCAACGAGGAGCTGTCATTACGCACGACTTTTACGCACTGCTGCGCGCTCATTAGTGTCCGTAATTAAACCTTGACACTCATATCAAATCAAACTTACATTACAGACAGGTGGATTGGGTTCTCTGTCTCTCTCTCCCACTCCGAACAGACAGACGGACGTAATCAGAAAGGAAACAGAGGCTGCGCATTGATCCTTTTTTCCTTTCTGGGATCAAACGGATCATGTGCATAATTAACTGCAAAACAAGCACTTCATATTAATAACATATAACGCTCATTATGCTTCCAGCCTGTCTAGCCTCTACCTGCTGTTTTTACTAAACTTAACCAACTCCTTTCTTCATTGCCTGAACCTAACCAAAGCGAAATTTACTTTTTTTCCCCTCTCTCTCTCAGTCTGCTGTCAGCAGCAGAGGCGGCTGCAGCAGGCTCGCGCCCGTGAAGTGAGCTCAAGCCGGCCAGGTTCAGCCGTGCTCGAGCGGAGGGGGGAGGAGAAAAAAAAGTGTATTTCTTTT
Organism: Trachurus japonicus; assembly: GCF_045865225.1. Classification (NCBI taxonomy): domain Eukaryota; kingdom Metazoa; phylum Chordata; class Actinopteri; order Carangiformes; family Carangidae; genus Trachurus; species Trachurus japonicus. The sequence continues at coordinate 31,263 of NW_028220653.1, read as the reverse complement.
ACTCTGTACTCTGGGAGGGGGGGCTTTGATTATCAGTTTACACATCTTGATCAGCATTTATGATGGTTGTGCGCGATCTGACATGATCTGGCTCTCTGACTGAATATGGTGATATTCTGGGCCGCGCGTGTATGTGTGTGATGTGCGTAGAGAGAGAGAGAGAGAGAAAGCTGCATGCTCCTATCAATGGAAGAGCTTGTCACAAAGTAGCGATGACAGTTCGAACTAACGGGACCACCCACTGGTTCGACCTCCTATTGGTCCGACTTGTGGTTGATTTTGTCGGAGTAACGGGAGGTTGAACCAATGGGAGGTCGGACCAGTGGGTATTGTGTCGGAGTAACGGGAGGTCGAACCAATGGGAGGTCGGACCAATGGGCAGTTCCCAAGCGGACGTCCGCTGGACCCCTCCGCTCAGGTTATGCTGTCAGTCCGACATCCCACCATTCTGACATACCGCTATTCCTACATGCGAACATCCCACCATTCCGACAATACTTTGAATATAAGGAAATGTGCGTTACTCAACAGGTGACTCCCTTCTTTAAGACATGCTGATAGAGGAATACCCACATGGTTGTGCGAAATTACGCACTTAAAGGGACAACGAGCAGTTTCTATTTGGTTATAAACAAGTCTCACGTTAATGTGGATGAATCTACGCTACCCACACTTGTTAATTGCTCCATTTTCGATAAATATATCGTTTTGTCTCTATGGTTATTTTGTTATTATTAGTGGTGGTGGAAATGCTGGGCGAGCCGACCAGCGTTTCTTTACTATCGGTTTTGTGGACGCTCATGAGAATAACGCCGCCGAATCGCTGTTTATGGTCAGAACTACGACGGTAACTGAACCTCTTTGAACCTCTAACTTTAATTCTTGATGAATGAAAACATGAGTCTGTCTTGCGCCGGTCGAAGAATTCTACGGTGCGCGCGGAGGCTCATAAATGTAGTGTGAAAACGCTTCGCTTTTCCAAAACTCCTCGTTGTCCCTTTAACCTACTCCTTTCTTCATTGCCTAAGCCCAACCAGTACAAAACCTTCTGGGGGAAAAATAGTAAAATACGCTATTAAAGGAATTGTCGGAAAGGCAGGATGTTTAAAAAAAAGAAAAAAATACCGTCATTCCGACCATAGGAATCAAAAATTGTCGGAATGACGGGACATTTGATGGAAAATTAAGTGTTGCCATTTAGACAATTAGAGGCTGTCGGAATGGCAGTTGCCCCCCTCTGCTCAAAGCTCAATTTTTACGACCACGTGGACTCCGCTTACGCAAACTCGGTGTCACACAATAGAGAGCCTAAGCGGAAGCAGGAACCTCAATTCGGAAAAAGTCTCCATGTAAGTGAACGGGAGTCAAAGTTTTATTTTGTGATACGATTGAATTGTGCCATGAGAAAGGAATATGACCTCTACCTGTTTAAAACATCACGTTGGGAAAACATCATGAAGGGGGAGTTGGTCGGTTCCATGAGAGCCAGCATGCGGGATCTTTGCATCTTTGCTATTTGGGAGCTAAGCTTAACTGATGTGGAGTGCCAGTGGAGGAAGCCTGGAACATCAAAAGTAACCAAGCCAGTCTCTGAGCTATACCAACAGCGGGAGGAGACATACAACCCCCTGGCCAGGGCAGTGAATGATGAGGATGTGGAGTGGTTTCAGTCTGCACTGAGGGGCACAGAGTGTGGGATGGCATGGCTGCTGTCCCCTGAGCCTGAGCCACATCAGGCACAGCAATCCGCAGTGGCAGTTGCACAGGCGGGGTAGGTTGACAGCCAGCAACTTTAGTGCTGTGCTGCTGTCACGGTCCTCCACTCCAAGCCCGTCCCTGATGAAGAGGTTGCTTGGGGGGTACAACCTGGATGGAGTCAAGTCTGTGAATTGGGGAGTGGTGAACGAGGCAGAACAGCAGGCCTATCAGTTGGAGGTGCTCCAGTGTGGACTTTTTGTGCGGGCAGGCATGCTAGGAGCGTCACCAGATTGACTAATTGAACCATCTGTTACAGCTGCTGTTTGAGTGTGTGTGTGTGTGTGTGTGTGTGTGTGTGTGTGTGTGTGTGTGTGTGTGTGTGTGTGTGTGTGTGTGTGTGTGTGTGTGAAAAAATACCACACTTTCCTCCCGGATTTACTCAAGTAGAATTTTGCACAAAGTTTGGCCTCCATCGTCTGATAGATGAGTTATTATTACACTAATGTAAGACCCACAGTGGGTGAGTAAGTAACAGCTTCCCCAGCGGCAGTTCTCTGTGTGTGCAGTAGGTTTGCGAATCGTGAGTGAGTGGCAGCGCAAACCTGAATCACGTCCTCAGCAGCAGTTCTCTGTGTGTGCAGTAGGTTCGCAAGTAATGAGTGTGCAGTAGGTTCTGTAATAGCATTTTTACCTCCTTCATGAGATACTTTCTATGATAATTATATAATCAAGTTCTTTTGCATTTAAACCACCTAAGACACCTAACCTTCTGCTTTCCCAGACTTCCTTCTGTAATTTGTGAATTCAAGTTCCTTTACACTTAACCATCTGTGATGCCCAACTTCCCACTTCCTAATTCACACTCAAACCCCTTTGTATTTTAATTGTATGTCTTGACTCCATACCTCGGGAAACCGGTGACGATACCTTCAAAGACAAAGGTGTGAAAAGACAATCAGGGAAGGGGCCGGCTAAAGGACACAAACACACCCCAGAGGTGGACCTTCCCTTAGCTATAAGTGTATAGGCTTTCCCCATGTTCGGGGTCTTTCTGCATCTTGAATCGCTCGCATGTTGATTGACCTTTTCTTTGCAAAGGAAATAAAAGCTTGTCGGCCGGCGAGTCAATATTTCATTCTTCATCAGCAACAGAGAATTTCCACGACAATTTGGGGGCTCGGTCCGGGATCCCTCGTGCAATCATCTGGGACAGTAGCGGACAGCGACAGGCCAATCCTGGGAGAGAAAAACCTTCCAGCCTCCAAAACCTCAATTCTCTTCTGAGAGGGAGGACTGACCGCGGACGCCCCAGATCGTTGCCGCTGGGATTCCAAGAACGTAACTCTATGAAATTCATCTGGTGAGCACTGAAATATTGACCTTTAAATTATCTTTCTCTAAAATTTGGGTTTAATTAGACATAACCTTTTGATTTCTCATGTTATCCACAATCAACGGATGTTTCTATGCTTTTATCGCTTGTGCCATAAACTAAGCGATCCTTACAGTAATGACCATAGACATACAGATGTTACTGGTTCAAAATTGCGGGGTTTCTCCTGCAATGCAGGATCGTGTGAACGCGTGTCTTTTCACCACAACTGTTTTCCTCTAGGTGGCAGCACCGTACTAAATACTGCTCAGACGTTTTGGGGACAATGCTGACAGTCACACAATGTAGCCGCGATTAGGAGTGGCGCTGTTCATGATACAGAATACAAGAGGATGAAAGGAGAACTAGCTGCAGACAGTAAATAATATAGTAGCCTAGTTTTTCAATGACAAAATGTAACGACGGCAGCTACAGTAGACCAGCGGCGCCGGATTCATTTTAGAGGTGGGGGGGCCATGGAGGTTGGGTTGTTACGGGGCATAGATTTACACACTCACTGTCGGTGCAATAGTCATTTGTAGTGTCCGGTCGTGATGCGTAATACCAGCACAATGCATGCGTAACCCCCCTCCGCCAGCATCTCCCAGACCGTCATGCCTACCGTAACTTCTCAAAAAAAAGAAGAGAAAAAAAAGAAAGCCCTATACTCCGGTCTCCTGTGCTGGTCTGGCTGCAGGTTTAAGCAGAGACGTTCTAATATGAGGAGACAGACCACTCTGCCCGTTTTGAATGGGGAAAGCTGCGACGCCAAAGATGGCGCATGTCCCGCCCCTTTTCACCAGCAGCCAATCACCTGCTTTGCCAGAGCTGAACTAGGCCAATCATGTTGTTGCACCAGCGCATGCGCACAAGTAGATTTACGACAGACAAACCTACCTGGTGGCAACAACAACACGGCTTTAGCACCGTGTGTACTGTATGTGGTCACTGGTCAGGTTGAACATTTACTCTAAGGTTTTCGGAAAAGCCACCGGCGACCGGGAGCGGCTCCTCATCCTGGAGGAAAGCTGTTACATTTACCCGCGGAGTTTTAGAGGTTTACTGCCGGCTTGTTAATTTGGCAGCCACATTGGTTGGTCTTAATGAAAAGTGAAGCTTCAGGTCTGTGCTGCTGAACGAAAGAGCTACCTCGCTACGTATACAGAATTCACCACATTCACATCAATAAGTGTTTTACAATGAACCGATCAGTCCACCTTTTCTTTCATTTAACTTTTGAATGTATAGTTTTGTTCGTTTCATTTTTTAACCTAAACATTCAAACTGGGCCCCTTCCCCTGGGGGCGTTAGCCTCCTGTCCATGATAGCAGCAGCAGCAGCAGCAGCAGCAGTCCACTCCAAAAAAAAAAAACAACACACACACAGTCCGGGTGAAGCACTGGAGCCGTGGACCGATAGACACCGTCACCATTAACGAGAGCCTCTCGTTTTATTGTACCGAGTACGAGAGGCTTGTTGTGAGCTGAGAAGCGGCTGTTAGCGGCGGATGCTAACGCTACCGCTAGTCGAAGTTAGCATCGAGCTAGCTCAGCACAACGAACGCCCCTCATACTTGTTACCGGTCGAGGCTTTAGTTGTTAGTGATGGTCGGTAATCAGTCCGTGGCTCCAGCGGTTCACTCGGACTGTATTTATTTATTTTTAACTGACTGCTGCTGCTGCTGAGACGACATGCTAGCACTAATACATCCATGCTAGCATTCGATAGCATCCGAGACAGCTAACGTTTGTGGGGATCGTGGGAGGGGGGAGCAGACACAGTGACCACACACAGAACTAGGAGCCCATAGGTGATTATTAAGACAGATTTCATGTAAGTCTAGCGTTTATTTTTTAGCAAAAATCTCCAGACTCAAGCCGATATGTCTCCAGGTAGAGCAGGGCAGACCAGGGGCAGACCGGTGTAGGTATGCTCGGGCTGCTGCTAGATCACGGATTTAGCCGTTACAGCCGTACAGTAACGGCTGTGTCGTAAATCCGCGCGCATGCGCAGTTGAGTACTCCCTGTGGAAAAATAGCGATTTAAACGTCATTCTGCGGTAAAGTCTATGTTTTTTTGGTTTTTATTTGTATCTTATTTCACTGGCTAGCACGTCTGTATGTTTTTTCCGTCCTGCTATCACGTTAAAGGGTGGATTTGACCACCCCTCCATTCAATTAGATAGGGGTCTGGTCTTCTTGGGCTTTTCGAAGCGTCGCCAATATGGCCGCCGAGTGGCCTGACTTGCCTAGAAGGACTTTGGTTTAAGTAAATAAAATGTTGTGAATACACCTCTTAAAGCCCGTTTGAGCAGTTTCTATAAACTGCTAGGTTCTCAACGACCCGACCCGGTCCGATCCAGGTGTTGAAGCCTGGACCTGATGCAGCCGGACTCACGAGCAGTCTCTCAGCTGGACCACGGCAAAAAAATAAAAATAAAAGAAGCCCGTGGTCCGACCTGACCCAATTTTTAATCAGAATTTTAATAATAGAAAACATAATGTGTGAATTTGAGATCTCTAAAATATTAGTAATGTTACTTTTACCATGCATTTAGTTTTTCTGTAGGTAAATGAATCATCATGGATCAAGCAGAAAATCAGCCTTTGTAAAAGCCGAAGTAACAGTTTACAGTATGAGCACTCAGGTCTGTGGCGCATCAGTCTGCAGCGGCTACTTTTCACCTCTTATTCTTGTCATTCATGTTTTAATAATAGGAACAATGCTTAAGGTCAACGTCTGCTTAGACAGACGTTTGGACTTTATGTAGCTAAATAACTTTGTCTCAGTCCGTGACTGTGCTCGCTTCATAAAGACAGCTGTTATAGACCACTCGGGCCAGCTGTGGCCACAGGAGTTATTACAATGTTTCCATTTTGTTGTTTTCTGCGTCTCTTCTTTTTCTCACAAGTTATGGTTTTTACTGGCAAAACGAGCCAGTTAGAAATGAATAAAGGAAAAGAAAAAATAATATCCAGGAGACTTTGTCCCGTCCTCAGTACGTGCGCGAGGGAGGATCAGCTGGTGGCTCAGGTTTGGTGATGTCATGGCTGTCAGCTGCACATCTGTCAGCAGGTCCGCTTGACCGCTCCACACACACTTCACAAACTTTAGGAATAAGCTAGATGGTGATTTTGTAAACAGACAGTGACATGCTGGAAATAAGCAGACACCATACTCGCCCTAGTTAATATTGATTATTGAATTACTGTACGTAACGTCATAAATCTCTCGCCGCTGTAGTCCGGTTCATCACCTGGCATGTAAAATGAGCCAACTACAGTACTGTGCAGTAGTGCCGCAGATTTCTCACTCCGCACCTTGTTTGAGAGTGCAGCTGGATGATTTCTTGTGAATGAACGGGTCTGTGTCACTTTGGGGCTGGGCGATAAAACATAGGATAAATAACTTTCCCTCGATAGAAGACGCGGCCGATAAAAAGTCGATAGGTTTCATTCATCCATTTTTTGACAGACAACACAAACAGCCAGTGATAATGAGAGTGGTGACACCGTCAGCCATGCAGCCGGCCTGGACACAAATGGAAAATATAGTCTATAATAATTAATTGATCTGTTGTTTGGCCACTGTTTGAAAATAACCCGAATTATGAGCAAATAATCTGATCCAGAGCAGCAGTCATAATCAGACTTCTTCTAAATAAACCTAAACATTAAATAACTGGGTCAGGTCGGACCATGGGGTTCTTTTTTCTCTTCTTCTTCACAGGAGAAAATGAGGTGCGCTGCGCTCACGGACGCGTTGATGTTTTGTGATTTATCTGCTGCCTTGACTCTGCCCTTGACGTTATGTAAACAAACATTTTTATCATGTGATCAACAACTCACATGTCTATTCTCTTAGTTACATAGGCTATAATTTAACACATATGTTGGATGATCGCGCTGTTTTATAACTTTAAACGTATGTTGTTATTTGTCTCAAACGTCCCACCTATGCGGGTCGTTTGAGACACAGAGGAGGGGCGGTTGAAACAGCATGTTTTAAACAGAAACTACTGACATTAGGCTACTCCCGTTATGAAGCTTATCTGTGAAACGTGCGCTGCTCAGAGACTGGGCAGAACGGTCCCACTTGCTTTCTCCCCGGCTACGTTGGTGGAGATCTCCCACACAGTAAAAGATTTAGGCAACACATTCTTCCAGCTGGCTGTTTTTCTTGTGCAAAGTACCTTGTGAGACACATTAACATCTCTATTCATATAACGCCCATCGAAACAGCTGATTTACATGTCGGCCGTTAACACATGGCGATTGGCCATTCACGCGGCTTTGTTCTTGGTTTCGGCCAATCAGCTTATAAGCACATGGCTAATTATCAGCTTTCAACCAATCGCACTGTTTTAATGTGTGTGTGAAAGTTATTTTCTTTAGTTCATTTTCGTTTCTTTTGGATTTTTTTTACAACAATGTATCAATATAATATTGTTTTCGTTTCATTTCGTTATAAAAATCAATCCCTTTTCTTTGAAACAATGAGATTGAGCAGCTAAAAACCAGACCAGTTCAACTGTAGCGATTTTCATACTAGTGTAGGCTACTCGTTATTGCCAAAATGTCACATAATTTCTCACAATATAAATAGGTCAAATAAATATTTTTGTCCCGTGCGTAATTGTCAAGATCCGCATTTCGATTAAACTCGCCTTTCTTCTTCTGTACGAGTTGTTGGATGACTGCATTTTCATTTCATTTACTTATTTCCCTGTCCTAAGTCATGTTTATGGAGACACAGTTGAACATATTGTCATTTTACTCTCGGCATTTTCCCCTCACTTTGCTGAATATCTGTTGATTCATGTCATAAACACGAACATTAAAAATATGTGGTGTTTATTAAAAATACATGTTGTTCATTCAAATCGGTTGTTGTTCATTGCAAAACAGTTAGGCTATTAATTTGGTGATTTATATACAGATATTGATCGCGCTATGTGACCACAATCACTACGCACGGTGGCGTGAGGGACATTTGAAACAGCTGTATCAATCGTCCCTGCAGCGACTACTGACACTTCAACCTGTTTTGCCTCTAAACTTCAAAACTATGACATTGCATAGTTTAGGACCAGTTTATGTACGAATTCATCTGTTGTTAGGTCATATTATTATTGCATGAAACACACAATACAACTTTTGATCACAAAAAAACTACCACACCTAACATTTTACTTTCCGTAGGCCTACAATAGTTTCTGTGATTTAGGCAGGGTATACAGTAGTTAGTTCTAGTTTAATAGCCTAGAGTTTAAGCTGTGGATTACTGCACAGATCACTGAGTCATCCGCCTGTCGTCCTCCGTTCTCACAGATGCCACCTGGTGGTTGTTTTGGCACATTGAGGCTTTTCATTAAAACCTCTTGTCTCGCCAAAGAAAAAAAATGCCTGAGTCTTGTGGCGTCTCGCGTGGACCACGCGTGAAGTCCGCAATTTTGAACCAGTAACATCTGTATATATATGGGGTCCATGGCACTGGTCCGACCTCCCATTAGTCCAGTGCTTCTCACAGTGTGGGGCGCGCCCCACTGGTGGGGAACGGAGACATGACAGGTGGGGCGCGACAAACGGGAGGACATTTTCAATTTCATGCCTATCTTACTGTAAATGCTATTGACAATAAAGATAATTCACTCTAAACAAAACAGCCACACACAAACAAAGTAATAATGGATAGCTAAAATTATTAAAAAGCATTAGGAGACCGGGAGAAAAAATGTAACTTGGAACTGAAGTGCAAAAACAATGATTGACCTCGGGGTGTTAATTGCAGCGGGCCAACATTTGCAGCGGACAACAAGGTAGCAGCAGCAGCAGCAGCAGCAGCAGAGAATTTCTAATAGAGACTGGCTCTGGTAGCAGGCTGCTGGGTTCACACCGGACGCCGAAGCACCGCGAATAGCGCGGAACAGAGACCGCTTCCCTTCGGTGCTCAAGTACCGGTTGTGTAGTTCTGACCAGAAGCGACTCGCGCCCTGCAGCAATCGGTTCAGCATCTGGTCAATTTTGTGCGCGAGCCGCGAGCGAACGCGTCAATCTTGGCAGGAAGTCACACATGAAACAACGAGAGAATCCGGTCAATTGTCAAAATAAAGCACTTTTCAAAATAAAACACAGCAATTGACAAATGCGATCATATTTGACACAACACACACAACACACACACACACACACACACACCTCAACATTGAGCATGACTTGAGGCAGTTTCAAGCCTGCAACCCTGAGGATGTGCAGTGCAAAACAGGCACATTGCAGCCACTAATGCAGGGAAAGTTCACTTGTTCATGTTTTTGTTTTTTGCACAGATTGCAAATGAAACACTGTTTCATTATTTGACTACTGTAGCCTACTTTTACTTTTCGTTTTTGATCTGCACTTTTATTTTCTCTTTTTGAACTTTGTGTTATTTCATGTTTTTGATTTTGACATGAAATATGACTGATATACTTGGTGCTAGTAAGTTCAATAAATTTGAAGTAATTTTTGTTGGGGTGATGGGGGGAAGTGGGGCTTGAAAATCCCCACTTGTTAAAAGTGGGGAATGACGGAAAAAAGTTTGAGAACCACTGCATTAGTCCGACCTCCCATTGGTTCGAACTCCCATTGGTCCGACAATCGGAGTAATGAGAGTTCGAACTAATGGGAGGTCCTCATTAGATCGAACTGGACTAGTTATTAGTCAAACTCTCCATTCTTACCGTTCACTATGCATTTATATCATTATTCATATAGGCTCCACCTGTCAATAAGACACACGTGGAAGAAGAGGTGCAGTTTATTGTGTTTCACCAACGAGGAGCTGTCATTACGCACGACTTTTACGCACTGCTGCGCGCTCATTAGTGTCCGTAATTAAACCTTGACACTCATATCAAATCAAACTTACATTACAGACAGGTGGATTGGGTTCTCTGTCTCTTTCTCCCACTCCGAACAGACAGACGGACGCAATCAGAAAGGAAACGGAGGCTGCGCATTGATCCTTTTTTCCTTTCTGGGATCAAACGGATCATGTGCATAATTAACTGCAAAACAAGCACTTCATATTAATAACATATAACGCTCATTATGCTTCCAGCCTGTCTAGCCTCTACCTGGTCTTTTTACTAAACTTAACCAACTCCTTTCTTCATTGCCTGAACCTAACCAAAGCGAAATTTACTTTTTTTTTCTCTCTCTCTCAGTCTGCTGTCAGCAGCGGTGGCTGCAGCAGGCTCGCGCCCGTGAAGTGAGCTCAAGCCGGCCAGGTTCAGCCGTGCTCGAGCGGAGGGGGGGAGAGAAAAAAAAAGTGTATTTATTTTACTCTGTACTCTGGGAGGGGGGCTTTGATTATCAGTTTACACATCTTGATCAGCATTTATGATGGTTGTGTGCGATCTGACATGATCTGGCTCTCTGACTGAATATGGTGATATTCTGGGCCACGCGTGTATGTGTGTGATGTGCGTAGAGAGAGAGAGAGAGAGAGAGAAAGCTGCATGCTCCTATCAATGGAAGAGCTTGTCACAAAGTAGCGATGACAGTTCGAACTAACGGGACCACCCATTGGTTCGACCTCCTATTGGTCCGACTTGTGGTTGATTTTGTCGGAGTAACGGGAGGTCGAACCAATGGGAGGTCGGACCAGTGGGTATTTTGTCGGAGTAATGGGAGGTCGAACCAATGGGAGGTCGGACCAATGGGCAGTTCCCATATATATGTCTGTGGTAATGGCTGTTTTGTAAAATGCTTTCGTCGCTTGTGCCGCAAACTAAGCGATTTTTGCGGAGACGTCTGTAAATGCTGTAATCACTTGTGCCGTAAACTAAGTGAGCCTTACAGTAGTGACCATAGACATATATACAGTATATGTGTCTGTGGTGGCGGCTGTTCTGTAAATGCTTTTGTCACTTGTGCCGCAAACTAAGTGATCCTTACAGAGGCATCTGTATTGTATTTAATGCTTTTATCGCTTGTGCCGAAAACAAAGTGATCCCTACAAAGACGTTTGTACTGTAATTAACCTAGTCGTGCATGACCTCCACATCTAAAATGGGGAGTAAGAACTCTGTTGAGATTGGACCTCCAGGCGGTACAATTGTGGATATCATGAGAAGGAAGTATGGGGACAAAACCTTAAAATATTTAAATTTCTGGGCAACTGAGTTTGGATTCCCAATAGGGGGATCTCTCAGTTTAAAAAATATCTTACTATTAGAGAAAAAATTGAAGGAGAAAGAACTAGAAATGAGAAGAAAAAAGAAAATCTCTGTAAAAAAATTTGAAATTATGGAAGGTCAAACAGAATGTTTACAGATGTGGAAAAGGGAAGCAGAAGCACGAAACAGGGAACCCTTTCCATGCAAAAAAAACTGAAACAAATGAAAAACAAAATTTACAGAGACAAAGGACACAAGACTTGCAGATCTCCTCTTCTTTGGATCCACAGTTGGCAGCTTTAAAGCTGGATCCAGACCTCAACGGCCACTCACCGATTCATCCCTCAGCTCCAACGTCATACAACTCTGCAACACCCAGCAAAGGAAAAGAAACAGACTCCACCACGCCACAACAAAAACCAAGCTCGAGAGCAGCCCATTCTGATGTGCCGGTCTATCATCTTCTCCAATTGCACACAGACTACGCCATTTCAATCAAGGTACAGCCTTCAACATGCCCATGGTTGAAATATCTGGACCAGAAGGTGCAACACTGGTTTTCCGTCCATGGACTACTGCTGACATCACAGCAGCATCTCAACATCTGCCCAACCCCACAACATCAGGTAAAATATTTGCTGAGCAATTCATCACGTTTTGCCAGGAATTTAAACCAACCATGAATGAACTGAAAAGACTCCTGATCACTAAGATGAAACCCACAGACTGGCAGAAAATAGCAGGTAAATTCCCAGATGCTAATATCCGTTGCAGACACACCAGCTGGGAAGACGAGTCTAATACCCAATATAGAGATGCCGTCCATAACCTCTGTAATGCATTTACCCAAGCTTTCCCAGTTAAAGCTAATCTGGAGAAAATCACTGCTTGTAGACAAAAGAATGATGAATACCCTGATGAATATCTCACTCGCCTGACAGAGGTCTTCAACACCTACAGTGGCCTTCAGCCACCGGATGAGTTAGGCAACACTCCAGATGTGTGGGAAATTCATTTTTGTAATTTCTTTCTAAATGGACTCAAACCAGACATTGCATCAGCTGTTAAAGTTTCCTGCATCGGTTGGACTGATGCACGACTGTCCGAACTTCGAAGACATGCCATACATGCCTATGACCAACTACACTCTGAGAAAAAGAAAATAGAAGAGATAGCACAGACAGAGTTACACATGGCAGCAATTACCATGATGAACACAGTCCAGCAATATGGACAACTAAGTCATGGACATAGATGGAGAGGACGTGGCCGACACAGGAACTGGAGAAGAAAAGTTCCTCATGATGGCTGTTATCACTGTGGCCAAAATGGACATCGGGCACGTCACTGTCCCCTAAGAACATCATCAACTCCAACAAACAACTCAAACTGAGGATGACCGGGGATGGTCGGAGGGGAATGGATCCTTGCTGACAAGCTTAACCAACCTGTGAAATCTGAGAAAGGTACTGCACCACATTCACACACACACAGGGTGTATAGATTATACACATAGCTACAAATTGTGTTTGAACACTGACACTAGTTATGAAAGAACTGAGAAAAAAATTATGTGTTGTGTTCATCAGGTCAAAATAGTTACAGATACCATTACCATCCCACTTAAATGTGCAGATGGACCAAATGCCCCATTAACCTGATGGGAAGATACGTAATGTGCAAATTAGGCCTTTGTCTGGTCTCAACCCCAGATGTAGCAAAACAAACTGATCTAATTTGGAACCAAATGTTTTTCACACTACTTTGTTCACCACATCCTAGACCTGCAGTATGCATATCAATGGAAATTGCAACCCTTAACAGCCTTTTCCAAGCTTGTTACAGAAGCCAGAAAAACTGTTTTGACACCAGAGGAACTGCATGAGACATTTGAAAAAGGTTGGTTGGGAAAGAGAGTTGATACTGGAGCACACATCTACCGGACAACACAGATGTGCTTTATCATTCTCTCTCACACCAATTCAATTTTGACATGTACAACACAAACCGTTTGGTTCTACACATTTACACTTATAATTAGAGGGAAGATTGGGACCCATTTAAGAAAAAACGATTAAAGCGCGCAGCCAATTGGCAAGAAAACATCTGATCAATCTAGAGCTATTCTTAAGAGTCTAACATCTCTTGTGCACACTCAAAGAAAATCCAGCTGGTACCTAAAACACTTTTTTAGGTTTGTTTGTATGTTTGTTTGTTTGTTTGTTTGTATGTCTGTTTGTATGTTTTTTTTTTTTTTTTTCTGAAACAAGTTAAAACTATTTCAGCCCTACAGGAGGTCCCTAAGACACTGTGGGTTGTCAGTCACTGTGATTTTTTATTTTAATGTTTATTTTGCAGGGACGATACATACAACATTGCCACAAAGAATGAAAAATGCGATGCATACAAGACGTCTAGCTTCAGCTAATTTGCAGTCTTTGTCCCTGGTCAGGCTAAAGAAGGATAAAAGATACTGAATACCGTTACAATAAGTGCAATAATACAAATACAGTGAATAATACAGTGAATAGTTATCATGAACTAGAAAATTTCCTCTCGGGAAATTTTGAATGGGCCGCGGGGCTACTGCCGGTTTTGCCATCTCTGTCAACATGGGAATCAAACCCACGATCTTAAGCGCAAGACAGAGCTGATCAGACAGACACATGATCATCTTTCTATAAGCACTGATATGGAGGAGCTGTAACCACATTAGGTTAACTGTGTGTGTGTGTGTGTGTGTGTGTGTGTGTGTGTGTGTGTGTGTGTGTGTGTGTGTGTGTGTGTGTGTGTGTGTGTGTGACACCAACAAGGTTTAACTTTAAAACCAGATTAAATCATGGTTTAAGTTTAAATTCTGTTGCACGTTAACTGTGTTTTAATCACATGAAGGTGTGTGTGTGTTTGTGTGTGTGTGTGTGTGTGTGTGTGTGTGTGTGTGACTGTAATCACATGAAGCTGGCTCTAGAGTCTGTGTGTGTGTGTAACTGTAATCACATGAAGCTGGCTCTAGAGTCTGTGTGTGTGTGTGTGTGTGTGTGTGTGTGTGTGTGTGTGTGTGTGTGTGTGTGTGTGTAATCACATGAAGCTGGCTCTAGAGTCTGTGTGTGTGTGTGTGTGTGACTGACTTGACACATAGTTAGTTAGTAGCTGCATCCTGTGTCAGTCTGATTTAGCTGTGTCTGTGTTTATAAACATTTAAACGAGCGCCAGGTGGATTGTTTATGAAGTTAACGAGCTCTGGCCTGAGGATCAAAGAGGTTACCACGGCGATAGGGGCCCCCGCAGGCTGAGACAGACAGAAACGTGGACAAAAAGAGGCATTTTCTGCCTCTGCACCGGTCTCACAATTAGGCCTAGCATGAGAAAACGGTAACTCCTATCAGAACAAAACACAGATCAACGTTGCTCTAAGGACTTACTGAAAATTTCGGTACGATTTGGTGTTTCTACAGTAAATATTTTGGCGACGCTGGCAGTTTTAAAACATCAGGCCGTTCTGCTCCTCTCAGAAAATATTTGTATTGGACTCAATGAGGAGCAGGGACAGACGTGGCCGCACTCAGAGGCTGATTCTGTCAATTCTGTAAGTCTCTCTGATATTTTGAGCACATGACATGAGAGATAACAAGTTTGTCTTACAAATTCTGAAAAGATTATGTCTGTAGAGTGTAAATTGTGGCCGTGCTCACAGTTTATCCAGAAAAAATACAGAATGTTTCTTCACTCTCTCCCACTCTAACCGATGATGTCACGCACTCTGACACGAACATTCTGTCCAATACACACCCATTATAAACTCATAATTTCTCCAAAAATGATCATGGTCATTGATCATGGATTGATCAAAAACTATATGACCTATCAAAACGTGGAGTAATACGACAATACACAAGACTTGTGTCTACTGTTTAAAGTTTAAATGGAGTCTCTAGGTGAAAGTATGCCTGAGCAGTAGACGTTTGTTAAACTCTAATGATTGGTCTTTTTCACTCTTTTTTTTCCGCCCGTCCCATTGACTTACATGCAAAAATTTTGCGCAGTTTTTCGCGACTACGTCGCGAAAAATTCGTAAACTGTTGAGAAAAGTAATAGCACACCGATCCCGATCAAGCCGCACGTTTTGATATATAATATGTCCTGCAACTCGAAGAGTTGCAGGACTAGTAGCGAATCGAAAATAGTCCGGAAGAGGACGAAGAATAACTAGAAAAAGCATTTCCAAGAATGGAAATGGTGTGACTGCTGATAGCAACAGAACGCTGTTGCAGAATTAGCAAATAGTGCAAGCAGTGATCACCATACTGTTTGACCAAGGTCGGAATCGAACCCACAACCTCATGGTCATTAGACTTCCACTCTGCCTCTAGGCCACGGTGCGCACACAGTTGCAGAGACTGTTGTCTGTTAATGATCTGCACACTGTCAACATCAAGAAAGCTTGAGAGTCAAGCTTGAATGACTTAGAATGAAAATTTCTGTGAATTTCAGGCTGAGAGCAGCAGTTTCAACATGAAGCAAGTTATCAGAAGTCAACAGAGGACAACTGGGAAAATAATTCACTATAATTGTTGTTGAGGCAAGATTTGAACCAGCAACCTTCAGGTCTCCATACCAGCAAGCTAACCACTAGGCTACAGACAGAGACAGTATGTGAGGGGTAAAGAAAACCTTTGATAAGAGGATCACTGGCTTCTGCTTAAAAAAAAAAGTAAGGAATCGAACCCATGACCTCATGATCAATAAACCTTTACCGCAACCCTTTTCGGCCATTTTAAAACCAGCTCATTAGCCATGCACATTAGCAATTCACCTCTGGGGGGTGGGCGGAGACTGTGCTGTTTTGCACCCGCCCAGCCACCTCCTCGTACCCCATCAGGGTGCCAGGTGAGCTATACCTGTTATACCTTGACAGCTACACCGAGCTGCCAAGGCTTTCACCTCTGAGCCAGATGAAGAACGGGGTGGGAGCTTGTTAGCCTCGTAAACCAGCCTCTCGCGGAAGTGCATTTCATTTCATTCCGAGGGAGAGTCTGGCCTCATCCCCATTCTAAGCGTTTCGACTGAAACCCTCAGAAGGCCGAGCCAATCAGCGTCGCCGCTGTGATTGACACAGCACGTTGGCCAATCAGGGACCGACTGGTGCAAAGCCCCGTCGCTACACCAACTTGTTGATTGGCTGAATGGGGTTGTCTGTCAACGCTACTACCAAAGATATTAAACCGTCTTTGCTACTACTCCCGCCCTGCTGCCGCCCACCCCAAATGAAATGAAATGCATTTCTGCGAGAGGCTGGTTTACGAGGCTAGGAGCTTGTAGCATTAGTGCCCTCCCCTGGAGCTGTGACACGTCAGCTCCAGTCTCCCTGAAACTGCCAGTTTGCGTCTGCCATTGGTTCACAGCAATTTGAAGGCAGAAAAACTCAGAAATGCAATTTTGCACTTCCTTTTCTGCTGATATGTGCTCTAACACAAGAAAAATGCCACAGGAACTTGTGAAAAGCACGAAAAACATGTTTTTCATGGGAGCGGGTCTTTAAAGTTCAAAGTTGCTGACACACTAACAAGACTGCTCAGGTGGGATTTGAACCAATGACCTTGTGGTTAGATGGCAGGAACCTTATCCACTGGGCTATTCCAACACTAATAGTGAATTAGAGGTTTGATGAATATGAGATTTTTGTTTTCTGTTGCAGAATTAGCAAATAGAGCAAGCAGTGACCAACATACAAATGTTTGGCCAAGGTCGGAATCGAACCCACAAACTCATGGTCAGTAGACTTCCACTCTGCCTCTAGGCCACGGTGCGCACACAGTTGCAGAGACTGTTGTCTGTTAATGATCTGCACTGTCAACATCAAGAAAGCTTGAGAGTCAAGCTTGAATGACTTAGAATGAAAATTTCTGTGAATTTCAGGCTGAGAGCAGCAGTTTCAACATGAAGCAAGTTATCAGAAGTCAACAGAGGACGACTGGGAAAATAACTCACTATAATTGTTGTTGAGGCAAGATTTGAACCAGCAGCCCTCAGGTCTTCAGAGCAGCAAGCTAACCACTAGGCTACAGACAGAGACAGTATATGAGGGGCAAAGAAAACCTTTTATAAGAGGATCAGTAGCCATGTTTCCATCCAAAGTGATTCGAATTACTGGGAAATGCGCATTAAAAGAAATTCGAATCATGTGTGTTTCCATCTACGGACTTTGCATCCCCCCCCCTCCCGGCCGGCCGGACGGACGGTCTGATTTGAACACATTAGTGCGATTTAGCGCATAGGTTTATTACCGTAATAACGTGACCCGTGTGTGTGTGTGTGTGTGTGTGTGTGTGTGGGAGAGAGAGAGAGAGAGAGAGAGAGAGAGAGTTGCGCCGCCCCAGACTTTATTAATGATAAACGCTGGATTCGCTGGTTGATAAGTTTGGTTTTTACTGAGGAGGAACTATGAAGCACTGTGCAGTCATCACATATGAAGGTGTGTGGGGGCTTTTATTTTGCCGTGGCGATGCGCCACAATTAATTAATTGTTGTGTGACAGCGGAAACCCTGATGTTGTCTTGTGAGTGAACTGCAAACACGGGAGTAGACGGGGTGAAAGTGCGCTACGTCACACTTGATTCGCATACAGCTGTTTCCATCCCATTCGAATCAACCAAAACCCGGCCATAGCGAGCGTATTTCATTTTGTGCGAATCAGAGGATTTTAATGCGAATCACGGCGTTTCCATCATCATTTTCCAATGCGATACATCTCGATGCGCATCTAAACAGCTGATGGAAACGCACCTACTGGCTTCTGCTTAAAAAAAAAAGTAAGGAAAGTGCAGAAATTAACCACAACAAGTAAGTAGAGGACACTTTTGTAAAAATAGTGCAAGCAGTGATGACCATACAAATGGTTGACCAAGGTAGGAATTGAACCCACAATCTCATGGTCAGAAGACTTTGACTTTGCCCCCCCGGTTGCTGACAGCTGGACATTGTATAATTACAGATTCAGCGCATTCAGTGTAAAACTCTACACTGGGATTTGATCACAGACTGGAGCATAGTCCTTGCTCACAGTGATAGCTGCTCTACCAGGTGAGCTATACCTATTATACCTTGACAGCTACACTGAGCTGCCAAGCCTTTCACCTCTGAGCCAGATGAAGAACGGGGCGGCAGCTTGTAGCACTAGTGCCCTCCCCTGGAGCTGTGACACATCAGCTCCAGTCTCCCTGAAACTGCCAGTTTGAGTCTGCCATTGGTTCACAGCAGTTTGAAGGCAGAAAAACTCAGAAATGCAATTTTGCACTTCCTTTTCTGCTGATATGTTCTCTAACACAAGAAAAATGCCACAGGAACATGTGAAAAGCTCAAAAAACACGATTTTCACGGGAGTGGGTCTTTATAAAAGCATCATAAAAGAGCCATTAGAAGTTTGTCTACAAATCAGAATTTGAATGAAGTCTCTAGCAGAAAGTACAACATGAATGAGGCAGGAATCGAATCCATGACCTCATGATCAGTAAACCTTTACTCTGCCACTTCGCCACAGAGAGCACAGACTTAAGCATGTTGCCATTGTAATTTGATGATGTGCTGCAAATGGTGGCACTAGCAATTAATGCGTCTCTTAACGACCACCTGTAACCAATTGAGGGTGATGGAGGGGAGCAGAATTCAACATAACATAACAAGATTGCTCAGCCTGGATTCGAACTAGTGACCTTGGGGTTGACAAGCGGACACTTTACCAACTGGACTACAGACAGAGTTGTGAATAAAAGAGGTTGAGACTTTGATGAATGTGAGATTTTTCAATGATGCTTAAAATAAGGAGAAATGAGTATAAATTAGCCACAACAAGTAAGAAGAGGACTTTTTTGTGACCTGTGACTATTTTTTGGTGAATTAAAATGATTTAAAAAGCACTTAACAGCAAGTTACAAAGTTGAGCTCCTTCTCCTGCTGCTGTGAAAAAAATGCATTGAGCTGTATGAGAGCAGAGAGCTCCCTGGCTGCATTTAAAAAATATTTTAAATTATTATCTAAGTCTCTTTGCATTTTTGACCAGAATTTTAGCCAGAAGACAAGTGTGGCTACAAAACTGGAGAAAATAATTTGTCTAGAGTTTAATTTGTGGCCGTGCTGACAGTTTAGCCAGAAAAACTCTAGAATGTTTTTTTGCCTCTCCCCACTCTGGCACCACTCTAGCTCTGCTCGTTAGACGCAATACACACACATTATAAAGCTGAAAAAAATCAGAAAAAGTTAAATATTTTAAAAAGTATAAAGAGTTAAAAAGAGAAAAGTAATGCCGATAAAGTTCAAAAAAAGCTGCACGTTTTGATATATGAATTGTTGAAATAGCACAAAGTATGAAGGACTAGAAGAAGACCGTAAAAAGGCGGAAGAAAATGGCCAAACAGAAGAACAATAGTGTGACTGCTTCAGCAGTCACACTAATAAGGAAGAAAAAATCCACACAATAACAGTAGTGCCCGGGCTTCGCCCGGGCACTGGTCCCTGCAGCTATTTCATAGCTGTTGGGACCAGTGCCCGGTGCGATTGCCCGCGGCCCTAATAAATAAACACAGCTACAAAATTTACATTAAGAAATTGCACAAATTAAATACATTAAACATTAGTAGAATGCTAGTAGTAGCTAGTAGATGTTTGGCCTCATCAAATATGAACCTATGGTGATCACTCCAAAATCAAGAAGCTATCGATTTACATAATGCCAGTCTTTGAGTCTCTTAAAGCAGTAGGAGTAATTGTTCCCTGTAAAGACTCCCCAGTTGGCACACCTTTGTTCACCTCTCCACAGCACGATGACTAAAATTCGACACTGTACTTTTAGAAATGTCCAACATTACTGTCATAAGATGCAATATTTTAAACCCTATCACTCTTTTTCCCCCACCAGATGATGGAAAAGAACATAACTGAATTGCTATCTCCCAACAGGTTGACTCCTGACTGGACCGACAAGAATAACCATTAACAAACTAACTAACTAACTAACTAACTAACTAACTAACTAACTAACCTGATTTGGTTCTTTCTTGTATTAGATCTGTTTAAGTTCACTCTCCTCTCACTATTTTGCTCCCACTTTGCTAATGTGACACATGGGTAAAACCATGTGTCAAATGGGGGGATATTGGAGGTGTATGTTTTGTTTTATACAACAGATGCAGCAAGTGAAAATCAGCCTTTTCACGACCAGCGTCCACACCACTCCATGATTTCCAGCTGTGAAGATGGTCACTGCAGGAAGGAGCCAACAAAGGAACCAGCTGTGAACCAGAGCAACACAAAGAGGAACTCCATGGAATCAACAAGGACCATCCAGACGCATAGGTCCTTCTCCATCACACCTAAGACCCATCCAGAAGTGCTGAGGAACATTGCAGCAGAAGAAGATGATAGACCCATCCAGCACATCTGAGGAGCAACGCAGGCCTGATGGCCCAGAAGAAGATGATAGACCCCATCCAGCACAGCTGAGGAGCATTACAGAACCAACGGCCGATAAGAAGATGACAGACTTATTTTAAGTCATAAACGACCACCACAGAAGAACAGTGTGGGCATAAATAGGATGCCCAAGGAATAAACCCAAGAGGATTACATACAAATTTTACTACACACACCATAGCCCTCAACAGCCAGAATTCCACTGTCGTGTGTGCAAAAGGACTCCTACTCTTGCCATATTTCAACTCCATCCATGAACATTCTGCCTACCCAAACCCACCACAAATAAGAAACTGAACCATGGTCAGGCACTGTTCCATTTTTCTACCTTAAAGACATTTGTTCGGTGGAGGAACCAGCAACAACTCTTCTTGCCCCTTTCCACTCCCTTTTTCACTTCTCCACTTCTCTCTGAAGAACACCTGGACAAGATTTGTTGGTGCCCTCAGACACCGAACTACAGAGCCACATAGACAATTGAGAATCTTGAGAATTCTACAGAAGGCATGCCCCTGCTTTCACAAGCAATGACTGCAATAAAGTTCAAGATGTTACAGAATCGTGTTGCACATAACTACATTCTGACTACATCAGGAAACCTCACTATCATCAATTGGACTGAATATTACATGTTTATTCAAGTTAAAGATGTAACTTGACATGAAACAACATATGACGTGTGAAAATATTACAATTGATTACATAACTTAGACACCACAAATTCTTTGGAAGGTTGACAAGTCAAGTTTCAGTAGACTGTCTAATATTTTGAATTTATACAGCTTGTTTTAGTAATCACTTGTTTTGTCAGTCTGAATTTTAAATCTTTACATTTGAAAACCACATTTTAGATAACCTTCTATTACAGACCACCCTACCCCTCAATGCAGAACAACCTGTTTAGAACATGTTTAGAATTGGCATAATTGTTTTCTTCCTGACTATGATTTCTTACTTTTTCAACTTTTTCCTTTTTCTAGCAACTGTAATGACGATTAAGTTGTGACTTTTTCTTGTGTGATTAATTAATAATCAAAAGGGAGAAATTGTAATAGCATTTTTACCTCCTTCATGAGATACTTTCTATGATAATTATATAATCAAGTTCTTTTGCATTTAAACCACCTAAGACACCTAACCTTCTGCTTTCCCAGACTTCCTTCTGTAATTTGTGAATTCAAGTTCCTTTACACTTAACCATCTGTGATGCCCAACTTCCCACTTCCTAATTCACACTCAAACCCCTTTGTATTTTAATTGTATGTCTTGACTCCATACCTCGGGAAACCGGTGACGATACCTTCAAAGACAAAGGTGTGAAAAGACAATCAGGGAAGGGGCCGGCTAAAGGACACAAACACACCCCAGAGGTGGACCTTGACCTTTTCTTTGCAAAGGAAATAAAAGCTTGTTGGCCGGCGAGTCAATATTTCATTCTTCATCAGCAACAGAGAATTTCCACGACAGTTCGCAAGTAATGAGTGTCGCAAACGACACAACACTAGTCCAATGTTACAAAGGATGCTGTCAAAAATATTGCGTTAACACCTTAACGCAAATCAATTTTAACGGTGTAAATTTTTTGCTCTGCAAAGCGCTGAGAAGCAGAGCAGAGTTTCCTTTCGGCGCCCATTCACACCAGATGCGCTGCAGCGCGCACCTCTGCGGCCGGCTCGCGCCCTGTAGCGATCGCGTCAATCCTGGTAGGAAGTCCATCAAAGAAACACGAGAGAATAATTCAAAATAAAACACTGTGATTGGTGAATACAATAGGCCAATGTGTGTGCATTTGTAGCTTATTTGTGTTTATTTATCTAAACAGAGAGCGAGAGAGATACACACACACTATTGATAAATTTTATTTCAAATGTGAATGACTGTTCAAAGTGAGAATGTTAGGTAGGGCGCATGACGTCTGTCCGACTACCCATTTCTGGTTCCGGTTACACCCCGCCTTTCCGACAATAGACTTCCATTCATCGTAATAGCAGGGTTTTCTATTTTTTCTAAAGACCCCGCTATTCCGAAAAGGCTATTGGGGGAAAACCCCAGTGCGCAGTGCGCGCATTGATCCTTTTTTCCTTTTTGGGGTCAAACGGATCATGTGCATAATTAACTGCAAAACAAGCAAATACTATTAATGACATATAATGTTCATTATGCTTCTAGCCTGTCTAGCCTCTACCTGGTCTTTTTATTAAACTTAACCAACTCCTTTCTTCATTGCCTAAGCCCAACCAAAGCATCTCCCTCAGTCAGCTGTCAGCACGAGCGGCAGCTGCAGCAGCCTCGCGCCCCTGTGAGCTCAAGCCGGCTTCAGCCGCGCTCGAGAAAAAGTGTATTTCTATTACTGTGTGGAGGTCTCCAACAACGGAGTCGGGGAGAAAGCAAGTGGGACAGATCTGCCCAGTCCCTGAGCAGCACGTTTCACAGACAAGCCACAAAGCAGAATGTAAACAACGTCACGCGGTTCAGCACCTTGGACATTGGACAGCTGCGGGGGGGGGGGGGGGGATGTCGGAACAGCGGTGTTTCGAAGTGGGGGTATTTCGGAACAGCGGGGTGTCGAAGTGGAGGTGTGTCGGAATGGAGAGCTGTCCCCTCTCCGACCATAAATTTCGTTATTTTTGCGTCCATTAGTCCGACCTCCCACTTCTCCGACTTAAGTAGCCCTAACCCTTAACCTTACCCTAAACCTAACCTTGACGACTTCCGGTGGTGACGATGTAGGAGAAAGCCGCTCGAAAGAGGTCTCCCGATTGAACTGTTAATATATCCCTGTAAACACCACAATTTAGTCGGGAAAGTTGCGAATTGCAGTTTAAACTTAAACCCAGTCGTGAAATGACTAAAACTAAAGTGAGTACTTCTAACTGTCCAGTCACTCGTGGCGTCTCCGCGGCGGCTACTGTAGCTAGCAAACTTGCTAAAATGGCGTCCGCAAGCCTGGATACCAGCGACGCACCTGGTCTCGTCAAAGCGCCGGACATTTTATCAACGGACCAGCTGGTTTCTGAACTGGAGAAACAACGAGCCTCGCTACTGAAGGACATGTCAACCTTAATCCAGGAGTCTGTTAAACCATTACAGTCCTCGGTGGACGCACTTCGTGAGACGGTGAATCACTTTAATGGCCGCCTCGTTGCTGCAGAGACCCTGGCCGGGGACAACTTCGAGCGCATGACAAGCACGGAAAAAACAGCGAAGATACTGGAAGCCCAAAACAAGTCTCTTCAAGACCGCCTCGACGATCTGGAAAACAGGTCCCGTAGAGCCAACCTCCGGATAATTAACATCCCTGAGGGCAGTGAAAAGGGACGGGACCCGACCGAGTTCATATCTGATCTGCTGATGGAAAACCTCGGCCCCGGCATCTTCACCAGACCCCCGGAGCTCGAGAGAGCACATCGCTCCCTAGCCCCTAAACCTGGACCGGGAGGCAGACCCAGGCCTTTTGTCATATGCTTTCATCGTTTTCAGGAGAGGGAGAAAGTGCTTTGTTGGGCCAGGCAACATGAGCTTAAGCACCGTGAAATAACGCTCCGGGTGTACCCAGACGTCAGCGCCATTACTGCAAAGAAACGAGCCGCTTTCAACAAAATCAAGCAAGCTCTCTACCAGAAAGGAGTTAAGTTCAGGCTTCTCTTCCCTGCTCGTCTGCAAGTTTCATACGAGGATGAAACGTTCACTTTTGAAACTCCGGAGGACGCACACGCATTCTACAATGAGCGAGTGATGGATAAAGAGTGAGACGCAGTAAGTGTTCCCCACTGTCACCCACACTTGGGGTCCCCCCCCCCCCCGCTTGTTTAAATGAGGCTGTCTACTCCTGCCACTGTTTGCTGCCCTGTGGACTGACTGTTTTGCGGACATCTTCAACAAGAGACATGGTAACCATGGAAACGGGTAGACACGTGAACTGTTTACTTTGATCGTGCTCCAGGAGCCTTGTGCATAGACTTGCACTTTGCACCATTACGTTGGGGACTCCTCTCTCCCCCCCCCCCCCCCCAACTGTGTAGTGTGGGTAACACTATCATGTGGTGGCATCACTATCTTTTTTTTGTCCTAATTTTGATGGTAAACATTTTAAGTTAATCTCAGTGAGTCCTTTGTTTGACTGATATGCCTCAGATACACTCGTGTTTATCATATGTGAAACATTGCTTTATTAGACACTTTATTTTATTAGGGCCCGAGCGGCGACTGCAAGTCGCCTGGCGAAAGCCCTATTGTAATTCGTTCATGCCCCAACGTGCAAGTGACCCCAAAGTGCAAGTGACCCCAAAGTAATCAAGTAGTGAAGTAATCATGTGGTATGGAAGACCCAGGGGGAAAAATGCTATATTGAAATTGTAATGTTTATTAGGGCCCGAGCCTGTGTCAACGACCCAGGGAGGTCCCTATTGTTATTCGACATGCACATTAGTCAACGTGCCAGCCGACGAGTAACAACAAGTAAGCAAGCAAGTACTCAAGTACTGCATAGACCTGGCAGCAAAAACTCCAGATATTGTAATGTTTATTATTATTATTATTATTATTATTATTATTCCCCCTCTTTAAACCCCAATTTGACCCCTTTGCCAAGCCGAGAAACGGACGAAACTTGGGACACACGTCGGGACTTGCGAAAATTGACGTCTGATGCTATCGCCGTTTGTGGGCGGGGCAAATTGGCAGAACAGCGCCCCCTGGAACTTTTGACCCCCGGCCATAGGGATCAAAATTTTTTTTCTCGCAGGCTGCCCAAACTTGGTACACATATGTATCATACCCAGACATGAAAAAAATTTGTTTCGTGCGAAGCCCAAAAACCAACAGGAAGTCGGCCATTTTGGCTAGCATTTATTTTACGCAAAACGAACTCCTCCGAGGGATTACGCCCGATCGGCTCCAAATTGGGTTCAGAACATCGTCAGACCTAGCTGAGCTTATCTTGTGCTCCGCAGGTCTGTAGCTCAAAGGGGTTGGCCTCTGGCGTGCCCCGAAGTTTGGCGACTGTTTCGGTGCTCGCCATGTAAATACGAATGGCTCTCATGCCCACATACTTGATCGTAGACGCTTCAAACTTGGTGCAAAAATCTATGGCGAGACCCTGAACGATCCGACATATTATTTGCCGACGTCGCTCATAGCGCCCCCCGGTGGTAACAGGAAACGTACAAAAATTCGTTAAAAATACGTAGTTGGCCAAATCGACTTCGTTACACTTCTAGTACATGCAGACCCGGATGGTGAAGCTACATCATGAACGCTTTGACCCTACGAGCAACGGCGTCCGTGTGCCGCCGCGGCGACTGACGATTTTTTGTCGTAAAATTACGTTTCCCAATTACGCGCACATACTTCGTCGTAGCCACTTGAAATTCAAAGGACATGACGTTGGCTCCGCCCTGAACGTTTTGATGTATCGACTTCCTGCCTGGCTCATAGCGCCCCCCGGTGGTAACAGGAAGTACGCAAAAATTCGTTAAAAATCCATACTTCACCCGATCAACTTCATTCCACTTCTAATACATGCAGAACCAGTTGCTGAAGCTACATTATGAACGCTGTGAAGATACGACGAACGGCGTCCGTGTGCCGCCGCGGCGACTGACGATTTTTTATCGTACAATTACGTTTGCCTTTTTCGCGGCTTTAACGAAGTCGTGTCCTCACGAAATTTCATACACGGGTCAAGAATGGCGAGCTCTTTCAGCGGATAGAGTCGTTTCCCATGGGCGTGGCTAAATGCCTCAATAGCGCCCCCTTGAATTTTTTCCGAAATTCTCCATAGACAAATTTCGCTTACTTTGTCGTACACATACGAAACTCGACACACACGTGTATCATACCCAAACATACCAAAAATTGAATTGGAGCCACGCCCTAAACCCAACAGGAAGTCGGCCATTTTGGTTAGCATTTCTTTGACGCAAAACGAACTCCTCCGAGGGAGTTCGCCCGATTGACTTCAAATTGGGCACGGAACATCTCCAGACCAAGCTGATTACGGCTTGTGCTCCGCAGGTGTGTAGGTCAAAGGGCGTGGCTACTAGGGCACGGCCAAGTTCCCGAATTCAGCTAAAAAGGTTTAAATGCTATCACGCCCACAGATTTGATCGCAGCAGCTTCAAACTTGGTGCACATGATGATGGCGTGACCCTGAACGATCCGACGTATTATTTTCCTACGTCACTCATAGCGCCCCCCGGTGGTAACAGGAAGTGCGCTAAAATTCATTAAAAATACATCGTTGACCCCATCAACTTCATTCCACTTCTAAAACATGCCGAACAAGTTGGTGAAGGTATTTCGTGAACGCTATGACGCTACGGCTAATGGCCCCCTTGTGGCGGCGACAGGAATAGCGCTCCATCGTGAACTGCCACCTCCCACGGATTTTGCCCGATTGACTTCATATTCGCTACAGATCATCAGGAGACCGAGCTGGTCAAACGCTATTAAAAGCTTTTCTCTACGTGAAACGGCGTGGCTGCTAGGGGGCGACAAAGTTGGTCAACTGCTCGTTTAGTCGCCATGCTATTACGTTTGCCTTCCACGCCCACATACTTGGTCGTAGTCACTTCAAAATTTCAGTACATGATCAGGGGCCCGCCCTCTACGCCTCCATTTGATCGTACGCTAGCTCGCTCAAGACGCCCCCTTGTGGACACAGGAAATGTCGCGTTTTGCATCGACATTGTCCGATCAGTTCGAAACTTCACATGTGTGATGAGGTCACGACCCCGAACGCAACGGCCCACATCCCGTTACCGCCCCCTGGTGGACGAACCGTAAACCTGCCGTAACTCCATCGTACGTTGTCCGTTTTGCTCGAAACTTCACGTGTTCGACGAGAGGACCGCCCTCGACGCAGCCGCCCACGTCCGGTTGCGCGCGGGGGTTTCGAAGAGCGGCCCGGGGGTAGCGGGGACGCCGAGTGGCGTGGAGCGAGGGCCCGTCATAGCCGCTTGCGGCTTTAATTATTATTATTATTATTATTCTTCCGACATTTCGTGCCTCAATTTCGCCCCTTTCCCAAATGCGAAAATGCGTATACTTTTGCACGGACGTCCGGCCTGATCCGAAATTCGATATTTTTGGGTGGTCGCACATGGTCGACGCGAAATGGCGAAATAGCGCCCCCTACAAACTTTCAAAATCCCCATAGGGAATTTGACTGACTTTGTCCGATGTTGATAAAATTTGGTACACATATGTATTATAACCAGATATGCAAAAAAGCCTCTTGACCTCATGACCTCAACCCAACAGGAAGTCAGCCATTTTGGTGTAGATTTTTCCCGCCAAAAATTAACTTCTCCCAGAGCGTTTGCCCGATCAAGTTCAAATTAGGTATACCACATCTCCAGACCTAGCTGAGCTTAAGTTGTGCTCCGTGAGTCCGTAGGTCAAAGGGCGTGGCTGCCAGCGCTCATCAGACTTTGGCGTTCTCGCCATGTCCATACGTGTGGCTCTCACGCCCACATACTTCATCCAATCAACTTCAAACTTGCTGGACATGACGATGGCTCCGCCCTGAACGTCCCGATATATTAACTTCCTACTTAACTCATAGCGCCCCCCGGTGGTAACAGGAAGTGTACTAAAATTTTTAAAATGTACATACTTTGCCCCATCAACTTCATTCCACTTCTACAACATGCAGAACCAGTTGGTGAAGTTACATTATGAACGCTGTGAAGCTACGAGTAATGGCGTCCCTGTGGGGGCGTGGCTAACATTCCTCGCTATGACAATACGTTTGCCCTTTGGATGGCTTTATTGAACTCCTATCAACATGAAAATTGGTACACAGGTCCAGGGTCACGACCTCAACGTTTCTATGTACTCATAGGCGATCTCACTCATTCGCCCCCTAGTGGAAACAGGAAGTACCATATTTTACATCAACATTGTCCGATTTCCACGAAACTTCACATGTGTGATGAGGGACTGACTCTGAACACGGCTGCACACATCCCATTACTGCCCCCTGGTGGACGAACCTATAACTGCTCATAACTCCCTCATGCTTTGTCCGATTCACTCCAAACTTCACAGGAGTGATGAGGGGCCGCCCCTGAACGCACCACACCACATGCGGTGACTGCCCCCTGGTGGATGAACGAAACATTGCAATTTTGGCCTCCTTCCAGGTTTTTTCTCCATTTCTGCTCCGCGCCACAGCCCCGGCGTGCCTCAGGCCCCGCGGTGGCATGGGCGAGCGAGGGCCCGCCATCGCCGCTTGCGGCTTTAATTATTATTATTATTATTATTATTATTCTTCTCCGACTTCATGCCCCAATTTCGCCCCTTTCCCCAACGCGAAAATGCTTCTACTTTTGCACGGACGTCCGGCCGGATCCGAAATTCGATATTTTTGGGTGGTCGCACATGGTCGACGCGAAATGCCGAAATAGCGCCCCCTACAAACTTTCAAAATCCCCATAGGGAAGTCGGGTCACTTTGTCCGATGTCAATAAAATTTGGTACACATATGTATTATACCCAGATATGCAAAAAAGCCTCTTGACCTCATGACCTCAACCCAACAGGAAGTCGGCCATTTTGGTTTTGATTTTTCCCGCCTAAAACGAACTCCTCCCACAGCGTTCGCCCGATCAAGTTGAAATTAGGTACACCACATCTCCAGACCTAGCTGAGCTTATCTTGTGCGCCGTGAGTCCGTAGGTCAAAGGGCGTGGCTGCCAGCGCTCAATTAACTTTGGCGTGCTCGCCATGTAATACGATTGGCTCTCACGCCCACATACTTAATCCAATCAACTTCAAACTTGCTGGACATGACGATGGCTCCGCCCTGAACGTCCCAATATATTAACTTCCCACGTAACTCATAGCGCCCCCCGGTGGTAACAGGAAGTGAACTAAAATTCATTAAAAATACATAGTTCACCCCATCAACTTCATTCCACTTCTAAAACATGCAGAACCAGTTGGTGAAGCTACATTATGAAGACTGTGAAGCTACGAGTAATGGCGTCCCTGTGGGGGCGTGGCTACCATCAATTCCTCGCCATGAAAATACGTTTGGCTTTTTGATGGCTTTAATGAACTCGTATCATCATGAAAATTGATAGACAGGTCCAGGGTGGAGACCTCTTCCATCTGATAGGGGTGTCGCTCATGTGGCCCCCTAGTGGAAACAGGAAGTGCCATTTTTTGCATCAACATTGTCCGATTTCCACGAAACTTCACATGTGTGATGAGGGACTGACCCTGAACGCACCTGCATGCATACCATTACTGCCCCCTAGTGGACAAACTTTTAACTGCTCATAACTCCCTCATGCTTTGTCCGATTTCCACGAAACTTCACATGTGTGATGAGGGACTGACCCTGAACACACCTGCACGCATACCATTACTGCCCCCTAGTGGACAAACTTTTAACTGCTCATAACTCCCTCATGCTTTGTCCGATTTCCACGAAACTTCACATGTGTGATGAGGGACTGACCCTGAACACACCTGCACGCATACCATTACTGCCCCCTAGTGGACAAACTTTTAACTGCTCATAACTCCTTCATGCTTTGTCCGATTTCCACGAAACTTCACATGTGTGATGAGGGACTGACCCTGAACACACCTGCATGCATCCCATTACTGCCCCCTAGTGGACGAACCTTTAACTGCTCATAACTCCCTCATGCTTTGTCCGATTTCCAAGAAACTTCACATGTGTGATGAGGGACTGACCCTGAACACACCTGCACGCATCCCATTACTGCCCCCTAGTGGACGAACCTTTAACTGCTCATAACTCCCTCATGCTTTGTCCGATTCACTCCAAACTTCACATGAGTGATGAGGGGCGGCCCCTGAACGCACCAGACCACATGGGGTGACTGCCCCCTGGTGGATGAACGAAACATTGCATTTTTGGCCTCCTTCCTGGTTATTTCTCCCTTTCTGCTCCGCGCCACGGCCCCGGCGTGCCTCAGGCCCCGCGGTGGCATGGGCGAGCGAGGGCCCGCCATCGCCGCTTGCGGCTTTAATTATTTATATATTTTCCTCTATCCTCTCTACCCCTTTTTGTTTCTTTTTCTGTTTTGTGGCAGAACTTAAGTAGGATGTTTTTTTTTGTGTGTGTCTTTTTTTTTTATATTGAGAAATCTCACTAATGGCCTGTTCACCTTTGGTAGGCTAAATGTCATGACTAATGTTGACTTTCTATAATCTCAAGTCGTTCTTTAAAACGTGGTGTATGTTTTATATATTGTTCATTTGGATGACCTCTTGAACGAGGGAAGGTTATGGAAGCATAAAGTGTTATCCTGTTGGGATCGAAGATGTGGATGCGTTTGGTTTGTATACGGGAAAGGGTGGGGGGAGGGAGGTGGGAGGGAGGTATTCTTATATATGTGTTTTTGGCCTGTGTTTTTGTTTTGTTTTCCCCCCTTTTTCTTTGGCTCAGGAGTTGCATCGGCCCGTGGAGAGCTCCTTGTTTCTTTATGATATGACAACTCTGGGTAAGAATCTTCGCTTTATCTCTTGGAACCTGAAGGGCGCCAACCAGCTCATTAAACGTAACAAGGTAATGACTCATTTAAAGAAA